>NC_056758.1:42572966-42872966 GCF_018687715.1 Carya illinoinensis
CTTTATACTCGTTATATTTTTTAATCGAATAAGATATATTATTATAATTTATAACACGTAATTTCTGATGGTTTTATAATTCATAATGTAATGATTATATCGTTTATTCTAATTAGATTGATAAAATCTAAGTACAATAATTAACCCCTGTTTGGATTGGAAGAGATGAAGAAAAAATGAATAATTTGTAGATGTTTGGATTAATTTTTGCCCGAGGAATGAGACAAATCGGGATGTGAAAATAATGACTGTTTGGGGGGAGAGAGAGTAAGTTTAAAAAAGTGGATACTTTAGTTACTGTTCACGTGTATCTACATTGAGTTTAAAAGTTTAAATAGTTATTAGATATCTAATTTAACATGGATCACTTTTAAATTTGAATCCGTCAAAATTTAACTTTTCAAAACAGAAGGCTACGGTAACAACGAAACGAGAATGGTACTAATAGCTAGGCCTGCAACTCGGGCTGTGTTTGGACCTGACCTGACCCGATCCAATTCTCAGAAGAATAAAACACAACTCAATCCGACTAAAGTCGGATCAACCCGACTTCACTCAGAATATCAGAATAGGCACAAAACTCGCCGGTTCTCCACCACGAACTTGGTGTAGCAGAAAACATACAGTATAGTGGATACGCCGGCCGAACAATAAGACGACGACAACCTGCGTTTTCCTTGGCCTCGTACCCTGTAAGAACGAAGACATTACCGCCAATGACACACTGATGAGGAACCACATGAGGTCCCACCACGTGAACGTCTTCTTCATCTCATGCTGGCTTCGAGCCTTCCGTCGAGTCCATGAACCGAGTCAAGACCCGATCCCTCAACTTCAACAAAGTCTCCATGAGCGCCCTCCCATATTTTCCCTAGCTCTGAAACCATCTCTTGGGGAGAACTCATCCCACCACGTGAACGTCTTCTTCATCTCATGCGGGCTCCGAGCCTTTCGTCGAGTCCATGAATCGAGTCAAGATCCGATCTCTCAACCTCAACAAAGTCTCCATGAGGGCCCTCCCATAGTTTCCCCATCTCAGAAAGAATCTCTTGACTTGTTGGCACGAACACCCTCCTTCTTGAAAATTTGAGATCTAAAAAGAAAATAAAGAAGACGAAGACGGGTTGAGCAAATTGTACGGGTTGAATCCGATCACTAGCCAAAACCGTTCTTCTTGAATCAGGTCGGGTCGGTGTTCACGGACGGGCTGGGTCGCTCAGTTTCCTGTACAGGCCTACTAATAGCGTGCTAAGTAATGTACTCATGATATATTTATAACTTCTCTTTATAATTTTGATATAATTGTGTTGAATTGAGAATATTTATATAAAGGAATGATATTTTTGAAGTTGTTTTATATAAAAAAAAAAAAAAATTATTTAAAATATTGTTGTAAAAATATAAAAAAAAAAAGTTAAAAGTGAATCATTTTCCTAGCTGAGGTCGGGGCCGTACAGGTATCTTTCCTTTACAGCACTGATGCAGACTGGGAGCAAAAAGCGCTATGTATTGTCAATGATCTTTACGGGGTCCACATGCAATTCATTTCTGCGGGATTTACGTAATGCAATGATTTATTGCCCGAAAAATAAATAAAAGAAAGGACAGGACACTCCCTTTTTTTAGGGCAATTGTATCATTTGCATGGAAGAATACCGACGTACTTTTCGTATTCTTCTTTTTAATTTTCAGGTAGAGAAATGATAGTCTACCGAGCATTTGCACCGATTGGTGTATTTTTATTTTTAATTTTTTTAATGTTAAGAAATACATTGAAAAAAAAAATAAAAAAATAAAACAATAAGAAAGGGAGTCATATTAAATTGTCCGATTTGATTTGGCTGATGGGTTGGTGGTAAGGTTTTGGATGGTCTGAATCTTTTTTCTTTTTACTTTTTTAAATTACCAAGTGTTAAATAGGTCTTATTGATTGAAGATTCATGGGACCGCTGCTCAGAAAAAAGTAAAAAAAGAAAGAAAAAGAAAAAGGGCAAAACAATAAAGAAACAACGACGACGACAACAAAACCAACAGAGATAACAGGTTCGTCCCAAAAAAAAAAAAAAAACAGAGATAACAGGTAGTATGCCACATGCAGTGGTCAGTGAACTTTTTCTCAAGATTTAGAAAGCATCACGTGGTGTTCTTTTCTTACCTGGTATTCGCTTTCAACCTTAAGAATATACAAGTTTACAAACATGAATAATCAGTGGCCGAATTAGTAATTTTTACGAGTGGCTCAACTTTTCTACCGTGTGACAAGTATATATAAAATAAAAAGAAATTAAAAAAAAAACATAAAAACATAACTATAGATAAGATATAAAATGAGATGAAAAATATTTATAATTATCTTTAAATCTCACGAAATTATAAAAAGTGAATGTTTATGAATGTAAATTAAAGGGGGACCTGTACTTTCGGTCTAGTTCCTCTGTTTCAAGATCCGAGAGGAACCTTTGAAGAAACTGCACCGGAGACAACGCATTTAAAACGGAGCATGTTACAAAAATATGAAGTCCAGCATAGCACAGTGCACACCGCCACACTCAGAAGGCCTCTCTCTCTCTCTCTAGTCTCTACACCACCATACTCAGAAGTTCTCTGCTTAGATATCACATTCAAGGTAAGGTTATTTCATCTGGGCCTCTTGCATTGCTTGAAGAATCTCTCTTCTGCATTCTTCAAGCAATGGTATCTCATTTTCTTTCTCTTCTTGCTCTCTTCGTTAAAGAAACTTTAGTTCGAACCCATCCTGTAAATGTGGCATCCAAAACTTCAATAAATATCTTTAAAAGCTTAGTCTTTTGTAGGTGATGCATCAATATCATTGTGTTCGTTTTCATCTTTTACAGGGATACGTTGGGTTCTTTGAGCAGCATTCCCCGATTATTTGTTTAGGAAGATCTCATTGTGGTTCATAAAGCCTTCTCGGTATACCCTTTCTTATCCCGAAATTCAGGGACACTCCAATTCCAAATACATTTAGATTTTGTTTAATCGGAAATCTGAGAAACTCCGACTCAACCTACCAACCTAAAATCTATTTTATTAATTACCCAGTCATACATTCCGATTTCCTCACAAATGAGCTTTCCGTGACCTAAAATTCACAAAACTTTTGCTTCAAAGGAAAAGGGGTTCATGCTCTTTTTCTCCACTTTCCATTTGGATCTCCGGAAAGTCGTTAGATTTTTTCAACTGTGACTGTTCCTTTCCTGTTAGTCTATATTCAAATTTTTACCAAAAAAATGTCGGAGACATATCCAAATTCCAATCCAAACAAGCCGTTGATTCAACAGTCAACATATTCGCGAATGCTTCCGGATTTCAAACAATCCGTGAAGCTGAAATATGTGAAACTTGGCTACCACTACCTCATCACCCATGGAATGTACCTGTTTGTATCGCCTCTCGTTGTTGTGGTCGTAGCACAGCTCTCTACATTTTCACTCCAAGGTCTTTATGAGCTTTGGGACCATCTCCGCTACAATCTCATATCCGTCGTTCTATGCTCAACTCTCCTCGTCTTCTTATCCACCCTTTATTTCCTCACTCGTCCCCGCCCTGTTTACCTCGTTGATTTTTCATGCTATAAGCCTGAGGATGCCCGGAAATGCACTAGGCAGATATTCATGGATCGGTCCTGTTTGACGGGGACATTCACTGAGGAAAACCTCGAGTTCCAAAGGAAGATTCTTGAGCGGTCGGGTCTTGGGGAGTCGACATATCTCCCTGAAGCGGTTTTGAAGGTTCCTCCTAATCCATCAATGGCGGAGGCACGGAGAGAAGCTGAGGCAGTGATGTTCGGTGCCCTTGATCAGCTTTTTGAGAAGACGTGTCTGAAACCAAAAGATATTGGGATTTTGATTGTGAATTGTAGCTTGTTTAATCCAACTCCATCAGTGTCTGCAATGGTTATTAACCATTATAAGCTTCGAGGGAATATTGTTAGTTATAATCTGGGTGGGATGGGTTGCAGTGCTGGTTTGATCTCAATTGATCTTGCTAAAGATCTTCTTCAAGTTCATCCCAATTCATATGCTTTGGTGATTAGCATGGAGAACATCACTCTGAATTGGTATTTTGGGAATGATAGATCCATGCTTGTTTCAAATTGCTTGTTTAGAATGGGAGGAGCTGCAATATTGCTTTCGAACAAGAGGTCTGATAGACTTCGGTCCAAGTATCAATTGGTTCATACAGTTCGAACCCACAAAGGTGCTGATGATAAGTGCTTTTCTTGTGTTACTCAACAGGAGGATCCCACTGGGAAGATTGGAGTTTCTTTATCTAAGGATCTAATGGCAGTTGCTGGGAATGCTTTGAAGACTAACATCACTACGTTGGGACCTCTTGTGTTGCCAATGTCTGAACAATTACTCTTCTTTGCCACATTGGTTGGGAGAAAACTTTTCAAGATGAAGGTGAAGCCTTATATCCCAGATTTCAAACTGGCTTTTGAGCATTTCTGCATTCATGCTGGAGGAAGGGCTGTGCTGGATGAGTTGCAGAAGAATTTACAGCTTTCAGATTGGCATATGGAACCTTCAAGGATGACACTTTATCGTTTTGGCAACACCTCCAGCAGCTCTCTTTGGTATGAATTGGCTTATACAGAATCCAAGGGGAGGGTGAAGAGAGGAGACAGAATATGGCAGATTGCATTTGGGTCTGGGTTCAAATGTAACAGTGCAGTTTGGAAGGCTCTACGGAGTGTGAACCCGGTGAAGGAGAAGAACCCATGGATGGAAGAGATCCACCAGTTTCCGGTGAACGTTCCTAAGGTCTCAGCCATTTGATTTCAAGTGCTTCTTTTCCTTTGTGGCAGTATGATGGTGACAGCCCTCTTGCTCGTTGCTCTGTAAAACCTTTTTGTTCTGTTTCACGGTTCTGGGATATGGTGATCTTTTGGTGGAAAGATGCTAGGAATGGTTGTGCATTTTCCTTTTCTAAGGAGAGGGATATGGTGATTTTATTTGGTTGGGATTAGCTGTTACTGTTTGGTAGGATATTGAGAAGGTCAGTCTTTTTTCTTTTCCTCGGCTGAGAATGCCGGTGTCTGATTTGCTGTGAGCCTGTGATCCCAGATCTGTGTCCATTTAGTTCCAGTCCGAAACTGGGGTTTTGAATTGTGACGTCTGGCTATTTTACCAGGTAAGTGTTTCGAGATAGAACCAGGCTAGAAGGTTGTTTTTTTCACATTGACTCTGAAAGTCTGATGGCATTAGGATCGATCTTTATTGAATGGAATGTAGCTCTTAACTATTCTTCATCATTTGGATACGTTAAATTGATGTCATGATCCTTTTCATCAGATGGAACAGCAAGCCTCCATTTGGAATAATATTCATATTTTGGTCTTACAGCACTATAATCTTCAACGAGAAAGTAAAATAGCACGCATATACAAATACACATCCAGAGATGCGAATCCATGATCAAGATATAATCTGCCTAAAACGTGTATATATATATATATGCATGTAAATATTCAGACTGCATTACTATTACACAACCATGCAAAATGTCCCCCAACCACCACTTCAGAGGGCGATATCCTTTAATTACTGCAGAAGAAACCTCAAGGATTAATAAGATGTCACAAAATGGAGACAGCAATCTCATTCTACCAAAGTTAGTTAACAATATACGAATCCATTATAATTTCAATCCTTGGAGGACTTGTTGATGAGTGATTTGTGAATGTGAGGAATCACGCCACCTCCAGCTATTGTTCCTTTGATGAGTGTATCAAGTTCTTCGTCACCACGAATTGCAAGCTGCAGATGCCTAGGCGTTATGCGCTTAACCTTCAGATCTTTACTTGCATTACCTGCCAGCTCCAAAACTTCAGCAGTCAGATATTCCAAGATCGCAGCAGAGTATACAGCAGCCGTTGCACCAACTCTTCCATGGGCTGTGGCCCTTGTCTTGAGGAGCCGGTGAATTCGACCAACAGGGAACTGCATGGTCAGATGTATAAGGTTGAGTCTATGGTGATTACTAGCACAATGAATATAAGATATCTTCCTCTCTCTTTTTCCCCTTTTCGGTGATTACAATGAATAAACTCAACAAACTTAATGTAATTAAATAAAAACACATGTAACACAAAAATCGTCCATTTATTGTGTATAACATCCATCAATTATATGTTTGGTTCGATCAGGAAAGAACCAAACCCTCCAAAACATCTAGGGCCATCCAAGAATTGTACAGTTCAGACCTAGCAGAACATACAGCTGACAAAATTTTGTTCTGAAGAATCAGATTCTTGTAATGTTTATGTGGATAGATATTGTTGCTAGCCAAGGATGGGGCATATTAAGCAAATTGGTTTCGTATCAATGGTAGGAAGCACAGGGTCCAAACTGCTACTTACATTGATGCCTAGAATCACACACAATGATGTTTCAAGTGGAAGATAGAGATTAGATGTGAAGTTTTAGACAAAATTAAGTGAAAAGCTAGTCTCTTAGGTAATGAGAGACCTTATATTTAGAACAATATGAAATATGATTACGAATAATCTAATGGTTATTTCCATTTGCTTTCATATTCTTTCTCCAACAGGTTCTCGGCAGTCACATGAATTATTATTATTATTATTTTTTTTTTAATTTTTATTTATTATTTATAAAGACATGAATTGTATTAAAAAAGAAAAAGAAGAAGAATCTTACAAAACATGAAGCAACTATGATCCTTTAACCGGAATCCAGATTAAAGCCAATTAATGAACAAGAACCAAAAGAATTAAGAATAAACCACCGGACAATTCAAAATATACAGATCATCCGTATTAAGGTAAAAATCCGATCTTGAGAACTGAAACCCAGGCACCCAAACCCGGAAATGAAAACCCATCAACCAAAAACCAATAATAAACGAGAAAGATTGACAAAAAACGGATTATAGTTTAGAGAGAGAGAGGGGGGGGACCTGAAGACCGGCCCGAGAGGAGCGAGTGGTAGACTTCTTCTTGTCCTTGTTTAGGGCAGGGGTTTTGCCCATTATCAAACCCTTTGCGCCTTTCCCCGACATTCTTTCCGCTCTTCAATTACCAACTGGCGACAGATAGATCGACCTCCTCTGCGTGAAAGATTTCGGAGACAAGGAAAAAGAGTACGAAAAGGTTGGAGACTGGAGTTGGAGGTAGATAGGCATAAAAACAAAAAACAAAAATAATCAATAATAAATATATATGTATATATATTAGAAACGTAGTTTGGGCCTTATTCTAAATGGGCCTACTCGTACCATTCTCGAATTTATCATCTCTCTTTTTTAAAAATAAAAGAATTTGAATATAAAATATATACAAGTACATGTTCATGTTGGATTGTATATTGCCATGCTGGCCCAAGCCCGTTCATCACTGATTACCTTTCTTCTGGGTTGAAACGGAAAAAAAAGGACTACTACTCTAAAGTAGTAAAAAGCAGGCCGATTAAAGGCCAACATGTAAAGGTTAGGAAGTCCAAAACAGAAAACTTATTTTTGGACTATGATTTTTCTTTCCTCGTCCCGTCGGAGAAAGATGCTCTTCGGTCTCCAGAGATTATGCTTTATTTGTCTCCACTGTAGACTGTAACACTCGTTCTAATCAATTATTCTGCCATCTAGTTTATTCTCAGCCGTTTATGACCGAGAAGTGAGAAGTGAGAACATATCCTGTGGCCTTTCCTGTGTCGCATCTTTGCATTTTCAAACTTTCTGGTCCCTCAAAATCCTGAAATTTTTCACTTTGGCACTCTTCATTTTTTCGCGTGTACACCTTTTTATACCTTTCTTTCAGTTATATTCCTGCAAGTGAGGTTTCAAGCTGCGCCTTTTATTGAAATTGATCGGTTTTGGAGGGTTGGGCCTTTGTTTTTGAAGATGGGTACTGCCTCTGCTGGGTGTCCGTTTGGAATTTCTTCTCATTCCTATAAAAAAACTAGCGCTTTGCCTCACAGGATGGACTGCGCAAGCTCTGGTTTCCCTCTTAATGTCCAAGTCGCGAGAATTAATATCTATCCTAGTTCCGGTTCCTCCATTACTTCCAAGGTATGCCGAACTTTCCTCCCACTTCTCTTGTTTATATGCTACAATCCTCTGTTTGGTTGCCGGGATACTTAATAGAAGAAGGAAAAGATAATCGTGAGCATCCCATGTCTTTGTTATTCTCTTTTATCAAGGAATGTGGTGGTGGCAGAAGATGCTAAAGGCGCAAGTGTAAACCTGAGACATCTGATCTTTCTTGATGCAGGGAGTTGTCAGTCGATTGGGGTCATTACCTGATATTGATGATTTCTTTTGGGAGAAAGTCCCAACACCCATACTTGATGTAGTTGAAAACCCAATCCACTTGAAGAATTTGTCTCCTAAGGTAGTTTAGAAGCATTGACACTCTTTTATTTTATTTTTTGAACTGGCAAGCTCACACTTCTATACTCACTCAAGAGTGGTATTTGTATTTGTAGGAACTGAAACAATTATCAGATGAAATTCGTTTGGAACTATCTTCTATAATGTCAAAAGCGCACAAATCATTTAAATCGAGTTTGTCGGTGGTGGAGCTGACAGTTGCAATACACCATGTTTTCAATGCACCAGTTGATAAGATCCTGTGGGATGACGGGGACCAAGTAAGATCATAATCCATTCCTTTCTTAGAATGAGATTGCTTCATTGTAGGAGAGAGAGAGAGGTATTAATTATAGCTCATCTATTGTATTTATCTTATGGGATATGTTACATGGCAAAATGCTGTGATGAAGGAGAGCAATAGAACTTGTGGGTTTGTACCTTATCATTTATAAATGAAAATCTGACGTATAGTTATGCCTATGCATTTTCTTTTGTTGGCAGACATACGTGCACAAGATTCTTACCGGAAGGCGGACCCTCATGCACACAGTGCGAAAAAAGAATGGGCTTTCTGGTTTTACATCTCGATTTGAGAGTGATTACGATCCTTTTGGTGCGGGCCATGGCTGCAACAGCATTTCTGCTGGACTTGGTAGTATTTACCTTTCATTCATACATATTTTGACTTGTTACTCAACCACTTTATAATGTTTATTTTTTTTTTCAGCCTTTGCTTGCTTTTCATACACTCATCTGCACGCATTTATCTAGTAATTATATTTCTTTTTGGATATCTATTTTTATGTTAGTTGGTTAGTTTATCAATGTGACTTTTGAAGGTTTGGCTCCCTTGGCTTTAACATATTGACACCCAATTATCTTAACTTCAGGTATGGCGATTGCTAGGGATATTAAAGGGAAACGGGAGCGTATAGTTGCTGTCATCAGCAATGGGACAACCATGGCAGGTCAGGTCTATGAGGCAATGAGTAATGTGGGCTATCTGGACTCAAATGTGGTGGTGATTTTAAATGACAGCCGTCACTCTCTACACCCAAAGACTGAAGAGGGCCCCAAGACATCCATTAATGCTCTATCCAGTACTCTAAGTAGGCTCCAGTCAAGTAAATCCTTCCGGAAGTTTAGAGAAGCTGCTAAGGTTTTTCTCTGGTTTTCTTATTAATTGACTAAACCCGTGGAGGATGTACTTCAACACTTTTATAAAGGGGATAGGAAGTTTTTAGACCATTAAATATGCATATTTTATGTAGTCAGAGCAGATTAAGTTCTCACTAAATTTACCACCCAAAAAATGTTTTCAATAAATTCTACAGTTGTCTTTTCTTCTAGTCACTTAGACGTAGGGGCTACACAGCTGGTGGTACCCCCTCCCTACTCTCTCTTTCCCCAGCAAGAGGGGAATATGAAAAATCATTTTACCGGGTTTGATCAGAGGTCTCAAGGCACAATCCCGTGAGACTCATTTAGCTTAAGCTAACTTATACCCGTTCATGATACCTTGCTTGGTCTCTAATGTATACTATGGAGCTTTTGGTCTCTCATTATGTGCCTTGGGAAACACCTTTTTGTCAACGTATAACAGTCCAGCTTTTATTTGTAATATCTGTAATACTATACAATTGTAGTAGTTTAGTTTATATATATAGGTAGGCTAGTCAAAGCTGCTAAATAGGGGGAGGCTACATACGGCGCTGCGGCCTAAATATCAGGCGTAATTGTAGGGGCTCTTCCCGCTCAAATTAGACAGTACATAGTCATGTACTGATGTTCTATATAAGGGGATAAAATCCTCAGAAAGGATATTGAATAAAATCCATTTTGACATGGTATCAGAGCTTTCTTGAAATTTTTTCGGTCTATCTCTATTGTTGTGGTCCTACAGAAATTTTTTTTACAGAAATTCTCACCGAGCTACCGCTGAAGCTCTTCAGAAATCCAGCTCTTCAGAAAGCTTTGGTCTCTTCTTTTTCCTTCTCCCGGTTCTCTGTATAAGCTCTTCAGAAATCCAGCTCTTCAGAAAGTTTCGGTCTCTTTTTTTTCCTTCTCCTCCCGGTTCTCTGTACAAGACCCAACCTATTCTCTCTCTTGTGCGCGCTCTCTGTTCTTCCATAGATTCCAGTTACGGCACCATCAGCTCAACAATCAGTGCTCTGCACCCAAGGTAGCTGTCGGCACAGCTTCTGGAGGTATTATTTCTTTTGGTACCTCACTTTCACGTGACTTGCTTTTGGTTGGTACTCTTTCACGTGGCTTGCTTTTGGTTGCTTCTGGTTGGTTGACTTCTTTGACTTCCTCCATACCCCACATGGTTTCTAACTCATTCTTTTCTTGCAAAAAGCATTCTAATCTCTTCACATCGACAATCTGCTGAGTGATTCCCGGCTTTATTGTCTCAGTTTCGGTTTATCACTTTTACTTTCACGGTCCTTCAGGTTTCGGTCAACTTGCTTATAATTCTCGGTTAATCACGGTCCTTTGCTTATAATTCTCGGTTATTTTTTTCTTTCTGTAGTAACACGGTTTCAGTCAATTTTTTTCTTTCAGTCTCAGCTCTCAGGTTCTCGGTGCCTTCCTTTATTTATCATTCTCGGTTATTTTTTTTTCTGTCATTATCAGTTGGTCGGCCACAATTTTTTTTATTTCACCTTTCTAGTTTCTCAGCCTTTTTTTTAACCGTGGTCAATTTTTTGTGGGTTTGCCTTCGGATATAATATTCTATCGTGGGTATTATAGTTTATTAGTCTTGTCTCGGGTTCTATTTAATCTTCTTCTCAGATTTAATTTTTTCGACCTTTAACATGGACACTGTACCTGTATGTACCAAGTTTTCGGGAAATAATTATTCTACGTGGGCATTTCAATTTGAACTTTTTCTTAAAGGAAAAGATCTTTGGGGGCATATTGATGGCACTGATTGTGCATCTAATCCTGATAAATCCAAGGATTGGGATGTGCTTGATGCTCGAATTATGTCTTGGCTTCTTGGCTCAGTTGAGCCACATATTATCACCCACTTACGGCCTCATCGTACTGCTCATTTCATGTGGACTTACTTAAAGAAAGTATATCATCAAGATAATGGTGCTCGTCGTTTTCAGTTAGAGCATACAATTGCCCTGTTTTCACATGACAATCGTTCCATCCAAGACTATTATTCAGCGTTTCTGACTCTTTGGAACGAATATTCTGATTTGGTTATTGCGGATGTTCCTGTTGCCTCTCTTTCCACTATTCAAAGTCTTCACGAGACTCGTCGTCGTGATCAATTTCTTATGAAACTCCGCCCCGAGTATGAATCTGTTCGCTCTTTTCTGCTGAATCGCTCGCCTGTTCCTTCTCTTGATGTTTGTTTTGGTGAGTTACTTCGTGAAGAACAAAGGCTCAGTACTCAAGCCTCTCTGGAACAATCTCATGGTAGTTCAGGGTTCCCTCCTATGGCTTATGCTGCTCAACGACGAGGACCACCTGTTCATTCTCGCACCTTACAGTGTTTCTGCTGCAAGGAATACGGACATATTGCTGCTAATTGTCCTAAGAAATACTGTTCTTATTGCAAGAAGAAGGGTCACATTATCAAAGACTGTCGTATACGCCCTCAGAATCGTCAGGCTCAATCATTTCAAACTTCTGTAGCACACGGCTCTTCCTCAGGTGCTTCCTCAGATCTTGCACCTCCTGCAACAAATTACTGCACACCATAAATGGTGCAACAAATGCTAGTTTCGGCATTATCTGCAATGGGGTTTCAAGGTAAAAATACAACTAAACTTTGGTATGTAGACTCGGGTGCTTCTAATCATATGACGAATACTCCTGCTGCTTTATGTCATGTTCGGCCCTATGCTGGTCAATCTGCCATTCAGACTGCCAATGGTAGTGCTTTGCCAATAGCCGCTATCGGAGATGCCTCTTCTCAATTTACTGATGTGTTTCTTGCTCCTCAACTTTCCACCAATCTTATTTCTGTTGGTCAATTAGTTGATAAAAATTATGCTGTTCATTTTTCTGGTGATGGATGTGTTGTGCAGGACCAGGTAACGGGGAAGCCGATCGCGAAGGGACCTAAAGTGGGGCGTCTATTTCCACTATTTTTACCTGTTCCACTACTTTCTTCAGTTTCGTCTATTAAGTCATTTACTTGTCATAATGTTCCAGCTTTGAGTATGATGTGGCATCGTCGTTTAGGCCATCCCAATGCTCAGATTTTATCTCATGTATTGCACTCGGGTTTTCTTGATAATGAAGAACGTTCTTCTTTATCTCTTCAATGTGATTCTTGTAAACTTGGTAAAAGTAAAATTCTTCCATTTCCGTTACATGCTAGTAGAGCTTCTCACTGTTTTGATCTTATCCATAGTGATGTTTGGGAACCTTCCCCGGTTAGTTCACGTGAAAAATTTAAATATTATGTGACTTTCATTGATGATTATAGCAGATTCACTTGGGTTTATTTTTTTCGCTCTAAATCTGAGGTTTTTCGTACTTTCACTGAGTTTTTTGCGTATATTGACAATCAATTCTCTGCGACTATTAAGACATTACGCACAGATTCTGGTGGTGAATATTTGTCTGCAGAGTTTCAGGCATTCTTGGCTTCTAAAGGTACTATTCATCAACGTTCATGGCCTGCTACTCCCCAACAAAATGGAGTAGCCGAACGCAAAAATCGGCATCTTCTTGATGTGGTACGTACTCTTGTTAGAATCATTTGTTCCATCCATGTTCTGGGTCGAGGCTCTGAAAACTGCTACTCACTTGATTAATCGTTTACCTTCCCAAGTCTTACACATGGAGTCTCCCTATTTTCGCTTGTTTGCTAAACAACCGAGTTATGATAATCTTCATATCTTTGGTTGTGTATGTTTTGTCCATTTACCTCCTCATGAGCGACATAAATTATCTGCTCAATCTGTTAAATGTGCATTCTTGGGATATAATGTGTGTCAAAAGGGATTTGTTTGCTATGATCCCACTTTACATCGTACGCGCATTTCTCGGAATGTTATTTTCTTTGAAAATCAACATTTCTTTCCTGTGTCTTCTATACCTTCTTCTTCTACTGTGGTCCTCCCATCTTTTGAACAGCAGGTCTCAGATCTTCATCTAGTCAGCTCCCGTTTTAAACCAGGTATTGTGTATACAAGACGCTCCCACTCACAGTCTCTTCCGGTGGCTCAACCAATATCTGATCCTACCATACTCCAGGATCAATCAGTTGCAGCACCTTCAGAGCACTTGGTACGTCGCTCTTCTCGAATATCAGTACCTCCGGATAGGTATGGGTGGTTTGCTTCTGCTCTTACTACTACATTATCCAATTTTGATATTCCCACATGCTACTCACAAGCTGTCAAGCATGATTATTGGCGACAAGCTATGTAGGAAGAAATTGACGCTTTAAAGGCCAACCACATCTGGGACATTGAGCCGTGTCCTCCTACCATTGTTCCTCTGGGTTGCAAATGGGTTTATTCAGTCAAAATCCAATCTGATGGAAGTTTAGATCGTTACAAAGCTCGGCTTGTTGCACTCGGGAATAATCAAGAATATGGTGTCAATTATGAAGAGACCTTTGCTCCTGTGGCTAAGATGACTACTGTTCGTATAATTTTAGCTCTTGCTGCTTCCAGTGATTGGCCACTACATCAGATGGATGTTAAGAATGCTTTCCTTCATGGAGATCTTAAAGAGTGTATTTATATGAAGCCACCCCCGGGATTGTTCACCTCTTCGACTTCACATGTGTGTAAGCTTCGTCGCTCTCTTTATGGTCTCAAACAGGCTCCAAGGGCTTGGTTTGATAAATTCCGCACAACTTTATTACAATTTTCATTCAAGCAGAGCAAGTATGATACTTCATTGTTTCTTCGGAAATCAGACATGGGTATTGTTGTTCTTTTAGTCTATGTTGATGATATTGTGATCACTGGTTCCGATTCTGTCTTACTTGGCCAGCTCAAGACTCATCTCTTAGAGTCCTTTCATATGAAAGATCTTGGATCTCTCACATATTTTCTTGGTCTTGAGGTGCATCGTAGTCCCTCTGGTATTTCACTCAATCAACATAAGTATGCTAGTGACTTGGTGGCTACAGCTGGTCTACAGGAGGCTACTTTTGTGGATACTCCTATGGAATTAAATGTCAAGCTTCGCAAAGAGGAGTGTGACTTGCTTTCTGATCCCAGTTTATATCGAAAGTTGGTGGGTAGTCTTGTCTATCTCACTATTACTAGACCAGACATTTCTTTTGCTGTACAGCAAGTCAGTCAGTTTCTTCAAACTCCTCGTCATCTTCATCTGGCTACTGTTCGTAGGATCATACGATATGTTAATGGCACTTCTGCTCGTGGTTTATTCTTCCCAGCCGGCAACTCGACTCGTCTTGCTGCTTATAGCGATGCTGATTGGGCTGGTTGTGCGGATACACGTCGTTCCATCACTGGTTGGTGTGTGTTCTTAGGTAATGCATTGGTCTCTTGGAAGAGTAAGAAACAAGACCGAGTTTCTAAGTCTTCTACGGAATCTGAATACCGAGCGATGTATTTGGCTTGTTCTGAAATTATTTGGCTTCGAGGTATGCTTGCTGAGCTAGATTTTTCTGAGACCGATCCCACACCTCTACATGCCGATAATACGAGTGCTATTCAGATCACTGCCAATCCTGTCTATCATGAACGCACGAAACATATTGAAGTCGATTGTCACTCTATCCGTGAAGCATTTGAAGCTCGTGTTATCACTCTTCCACATGTTTCTACTGAACTACAAATTGCTGATATTTTCACCAAGGCTCTCACTCGTCATCGACATTGCTTCCTAAGTAGCAAATTGATACTTGTTGATCTACGGGCATCAATTTGAGGGGGGCTGTCAACGTATAACAGTCCAGCTTTTATTTGTAATATCTGTAATACTATACAATTGTAGTAGTTTAGTTTATATATATAGGTAGGCTAGTCAAAGCTGCTAAATAGGGGGAGGCTACATACGGCGCTGCGGCCTAAATATCAGGCGTAATTGTAGGGGCTCTTCCCGCTCAAATTAGACAGTACATAGTCATGTACTGATGTTCTATATAAGGGGATAAAATCCTCAGAAAGGATATTGAATAAAATCCATTTTGACACTTTTTTATCATTAATAAAATTTATAAAAATAAATGTGTATAATGGAGCTTTTGATGTTTCAATATTGCATATGTTTCAATTTAGCTTAAGCTAACTTACACCCGTTCATGATACCTTGCTTGGTCTCTAACGTATACTATGGAGCTTTTGGTCTCTCATTATGTGCCCCGTGTACTTGGGAAACACCTTTTTTATCATTAATAAAATTTATAAAAATAAATGTGTATAATGGAGCTTTTGATGTTTCAAAATTGCATATGCTCCTGGGCCTGGTATCTTATGCTATTCTGCCCTTTGGCATAATTTTTTTCTCTGGTAGCAGATGTTGGATCTTCAGTTAATAGACTGTTCTCAGGCATATAGTACCTTATCGACAAATTACGTATTGTGTCTGTGGTTGGAGTCTGAGGGAACATTGGGAAATTTTTATAAATTCTAGAAAAACTTATGTCAATCTTAGTATGAGGGAATAATTTGAGTAGTTGTAAAATCATAGGGGATGCATTTGGAGGCCTTCTGGTTGGATATGCTTAAAGAAAAGTAAACTTTATTGTTTGGCTTTTGGGCACTTGAAATTTCTATTGCAATATCTAGGCAAATTAAAATAGATGTCTTGAGATGAAATAATATATATATGGATCCTATTTACAATAAAACTAACATTTGTTTCTGGTCAGGGTGTTACTAAAAGGATTGGTAGTGGTATGCATGAGTTGGCGGCCAAAGTTGATGAGTATGCACGTGGTATGATGGGTCCACTGGGATCAACTCTTTTTGAAGAGCTTGGATTGTATTACATAGGCCCCGTTGATGGGCATAATATTGAAGACCTGATTTGTGTTCTGCAAGAAGTAGCATCTCTGGATTCAATGGGTCCTGTGTTGGTTCATGTGATAACAGAGGAAAATCAGGGACCAGAAAATAATCAGAAGATTGATATTTCAGGCAAGAACCTTGAAGGCAGATTCAATTATCTCTATTTTCCCCAATTTTTTATTTGGTTCCATAATGTTTTTGTTTTTGGTTTTCTGCTGTAAGTCATGAGAGTCATGAGTCCTTTGTTGTAAGTAATAGCTGACTTTGGTTTTCTTTTCCTGAGCTTTTTCTCAGCTATGCACAGCAGAGTGTGGCTCTTTATGCTATCGCTTTCTTGGCATGACTGTTTCTTTATGAAATAACTATTTCTTTATATTCACCTTCAGTTAGATTCAACATTTTGATGGTTTTCCCCTTCTCACACTTTGCAGATTTAAGTAATTTTGGTTCATTACCATCTAGGATCCACTCATTGACATACAGTGATTGCTTTGTGGAGGCTTTAGTTTTCGAGGCAGAGAAGGATAAAGATATCGTGACAGTTCATGCAGGAATGCAAATTGAACCATCACTTCAATTATTTCAGGAAAAATTTCCTGACAAGTTTTTTGACATGGGAATTGCTGAGCAACATGCAGTTACATTTTCTGCTGGTTTGTCTTGTGGTGGATTGAAGCCATTTTGCATAATCCCATCCACCTTTCTGCAAAGAGCTTATGATCAGGTCCTCTCTCTGTCCATCTCTCTCTACAGTTTATCATGTGTTCCACTTGTTTTGCATAGTACTTCCTCATTGGAAAAGATTTCACCGAAATTGAATTTTCTTCCTACGGTATACTATTTGGGCGTTTGACTTGAATAATGAAATTCTACCAATTTCCTGAAGCGTTTTTCCTTATTTGCCATTCAGGTGATCCATGATGTAGATCGGCAGAGAATTCCAGTGCGTTTCATCATTACAAGTGCAGGACTTGTAGGGTCTGATGGCCCATTGCAGTGTGGGGCATTCGATATAACATTAATGTCATGCTTGCCAAACATGATAGTAATGGCACCATCCGATGAGGATGAACTTGTCCACATGGTGGCCACAGCAGCCCAAATTAATGATCGACCTATTTGCTTCAGATATCCTAGGGGTGCAATTGTAGGGGTAGGCTACCCTATATGCAGTGGAATTCCCATTGAGGTAATCCCTTGGCACCTCAGAGATTTTGCTTATATTTACTTTGAAAACTTCTCAACTACTATTGCTTCGCAAACGTGCGGGGCTAGTTACTTGTAGTTGCTCAAAAGTTAAAGCTAGTTACATGCTATTCTTCTTTGTTTTCTTAAGGTGTGAAAATCTCAACTTCCTGATGCCTTGTGTTTGCCCACAATGTCTTCTGAATCAGATTGGAAGAGGGAGAGTTCTTGCTGAGGGTAAAGATGTTGCTTTGCTTGGCTATGGAGCAATGGTTCAGAATTGTCTGAGGGCTCGCTCCCTTCTCTCAAAGCTTGGCCTTGAGGTAACAGTGGCAGATGCAAGGTTCTGTAAGCCCCTAGATATCAAGCTTCTGAGGCATCTGTGTGAAAATCACGCATTTCTGATCACCGTTGAGGAGGGCTCTATTGGGGGATTTGGATCCCATGTTGCACAGTTTCTCACACTTGATGGACAACTCGATGGAAGAATTAAGGTAACAATTTCAATAGACATGTAGAAGATAATTAGTTCATTTTCCTGCTGAGAGAGAGAAGTTGGGAACTAGGTTATATCTTACTTGGATTTTGTTTTGATAGATCTAAGATATAGATGGGGGTAGAGGGAGGCATGGGTGGGTGTCATCTCAACAAGATGGGTGTGAAACCTAGAGTAGGTTTAACAAGAACAGAGTAAAGTACATATGACCTACGTAATTAAAGTATAGACTATAGATATAACATTATTTTTTTCACTCACAAAAGCATGCATAGACATTTTATCTTTAGTAACTAAACTGGTTTTTGAATTTTATTTGCAGTTATGCGTTGGCATACATATGAGAAATTACGCGTGAACATATTTTATGCATGCATTAATTTGTGGGTAGTTACCTTGATGCTTCCTTTTCTGGTTTTCAATATGTATCATGAGTTCAGTGCAATATAAATGCCTGATGCAAAGCCAAGAATTTCTTTTTTAAATTAGCTATTAGCCATTATCATCCAAGGCCTAATTTTTTTTCGTTGAAATTTTCTGGATCAACTTTTCAAGTGGCGTCCAATTGTTCTACCAGACAACTACATAGAACATGCATCAGCAGATGAACAGCTTGCTCTTGCTGGGTTGACTGGTCATCACATAGCTGCAACAGCATTAAGTTTGCTTGGCCGCAATCGTGAAGCCCTCCTCTTGATGTGCTAGAAAGCTGTACTTTTCTTATCCTTGTTGGAATACTATGGTAGATTGAAGAACGGTTAGCAGAAGAAAGGAAAAGATGCTAATATATTGCCAATCAAGCAGGAGAAGGAAAAGATATATTGAAGCTCAATACAGCATCGTCTCTACCAAGTTTTAGTTTCTAGTTCTAGTAATCTCTGTCTCTCTTTCAAATTCTTTGTATATATCACAGCAAGCATCAAGTAGATGGTAATTGTATAGTACTGATGCCATTACGGAGACATACTTAGAAGATACTAAGCTACAAGTCGATTCATTCATAAACATGAGACCTCGAAGCTCTCGATCGCTCAATGCTTATTTAGGTCATGTGATAATCACACAAAACAAGTCACCTGATGCACTCGTTTCAGACAAATACACGTGTAATGGAAGAACTTGTTCACGAAAAATGCAAAGGTCGGTGTTGTGGTGCATGAACACAAACAAACACATGTTAAAGGGTGATGGCCAACTCGGTGGCGGGTTGTGGTACCAGCAGAAATGGGAAGATGATCTGGGTGAACATGGAGCGGGTCCCATTAAC
Source organism: Carya illinoinensis (assembly GCF_018687715.1). NCBI lineage: Eukaryota > Viridiplantae > Streptophyta > Magnoliopsida > Fagales > Juglandaceae > Carya > Carya illinoinensis. The sequence goes on from NC_056758.1 coordinate 42,592,234, forward strand.
CTAAGCTTTTGCAGTCTGCAGGTGCTAATCGTGCGTGGATGCGAATGAGTGAGTTCGAACTGTGGTGTAGATGACAAAATCAGCTGTCAGTCCTAGTTGTCAGTACAAGTAATCAAAGCTAAACAAGACATTGACTGCGGTCTTTACTCACTTCGGCGGCTTTCAAGTCCATCTACTCTACCAAAGATACGCGGAAACGCAAGGTGGTTAGGGGTCTCACGGGAGGCAAACAATGAAAGGAAAGATATATGAACGATTTCTGGTGGTTGTCCTCGTACTCGACTGCAGAAGACGAGCATCTATAATTTTTTAACAAAATGTTCTAAAAAGATTAAATAATATCCGTAATTAACGTGAATCTCAACTTAAATACAGCTCAAGTTTATTTCTTTTTAATTTTAGAAAATAATTTTAAATGATACATTAGAGTGATTTTATAATAAAAATAAATTTATATAATTTAAAATATCACGTCATGTCATTTCACATTAATTAATAAATATATTTTTTAATAATCAAAGTATTTATAAATTATAAATCCTTTGAAGATAAGATAATTGAACTATTCTTACGAGTTAGGAAGGAGGAGGTGAAGACCCATGAACGTGCAATATTTCTAATATTAATTAGATCTAGAAGCGACAATGTCAAAATAATCGGGAGTCCGAAAGCAGAAATTTGCTAAATATAAGTAACATTCGCTCGCGACATTCCAGTTGCTAGCAAGGTGACGAACAGACCAAAATACACTCCCGAGTCCCGACAAATTTACGCGCCATTGGAGCCATGCATTGCAACAATACCCCCGCTGACGTGGTGTCCGAATCATATTTAGCCACGTTATCAATCCCACCTCGCAGCACCCACGTCTAGACTCTAACCCACCACCGTCTCGACTCCTACAAATCCCGCCTTCTCAGTTTCGGACTCTCCCACCTGTTCCCTTCACTCCGCGTTTCTCGCATCCAGAGACAGAGGGGAGAGAGAGAGAGACATAGAGAGAGGGAGAGGTTGAGAGACAGAGAAAGAGAAAGAGGGGGAGAGAAAGAGAGATTGATTACCCTTACGGCTCACCCCCACCGGAATCTGACTCTCCGGCGGTGGGATTTTCCTACATTTTCTTTCTTTCTATCTTTCCAGGTCTGTATATTAGTTTTGCATTACTGAATCGGAAAATGTACTCATTCTTTTCTCTGTTTCTTCTTCTTCCTTTCTTCATTTATAAAGCTCTGCTATGATTTTCTGGCTATTGTACTTTTTATTTATAATCGACTGTACGATTATTAGGACTTTGTTCTTGCACGAACGTGAAAGTTTAGTTATTTACGTGCATGGAGGTTCGAATGATGTATATTTCATTAAATATCGGGTTGATTTCATAAAATACCACGGGAAAACAGAGTTTTACGTCATTCAGTGCTTTATTCGGCAAGAGAATCGTATCAATGCCACATTTCTTAAATAAATCATGGTTTTTCTACTTTGAATCTAAAACAAAAGAAAATATTGGGATTTGATTTTGTTTTCCTCCGCAATGTCTCTTCTTTTTTATTGGTTACTCACCAATGGAACAGTGTATTGAGGCTCTTCATTTATGGAAATGTGGAACTTATGGGTTTAACTCTCTCCTTTTTTCTACCGTTCTCAGAGTTCACATAGTTTAATCTTCTTCTTTTTTTTTTTCAGATTTATGAGTCTTTCTTTTTTCTTTTTCTTTTTTTTTTCTTTTTTTCCAAGGGATCTAGGTATGAATGATTTTTTCTTTGTTTTCTTCACGGTTGGATCCACGAAAATCTCGCAGTATGCTGGTTTATGTATACGATGCTTTTCTTCCCCTTAATTAGCAACTCATCCAACTTGGTGAAATTCACTGATTCAATTTATATAGCCTTACAATGTGCTGTGATAAATGGATTTGTAGCATCTTTGCATTTGTTCAATGTAAGGTACCAGTTGATGAATCCAAATTCCAGAGTCTATGGCATCAGCAATGGAAAATGTCAGAACTCCATTCAACGGGATAATTAAAGATATCAAAGGAAGGGCTGCATGCTATAAGGAAGATTGGGTTTGTGCACTTTGCCCAGGCATCAGGTATAATCCCCTTTTTTCTGCGATAAATAACACAATAGGAATTGCATTTTCTTCTTCTGGCGTCTCATAATTTTCATTGATCAATCATTTAATCAATGTCAGGATATTTGCTCCAACTGCCTACATCTTCTTCGCTTCTGCTCTCCCCGTTATTGCCTTTGGGGAGCAACTGAGTAGAGAAACAGGTATTACTTTTTTCTCTCATTACCACGAAAATTTTAAACAGGTATATAGAGGTTACTTTTAATGCAAAGAGTCTAAATATTTCCTGGTCTTTTCATGAATTTGAGCCTCAGCTTATGCTTGTTTTATGTCAGATGGAAGCTTAAGCGCAGTGGAAACATTAGCTTCTACTGCTATTTGTGGAATCATCCACTCAATTTTTGGGGGACAGCCTTTATTGATTTTAGGAGTTGCAGAACCCACAGTTATAATGTACACTTACTTATACAACTTCAGCAAAGGACGGCCAGGGTTGGGGAGAAAGCTGTATTTGGCATGGGCTGGGTGGTATGGGATTAATCCTTTGTCAACGTTATCTAGATTATTCAATGTTTTAATAGAATTCTGAATTGGTATATATGGCTCGTATCTTTAAGAGGGTACCTATATATACAGGGTTTGCATCTGGACGGGTCTCCTGTTGCTTTTTCTTGCGGTATTTAATGCATGTACCATCATTACTAAATTTACGAGGATAGCAGGAGAACTTTTTAGCATGCTGATTGCTGTTCTTTTTATGCAAGAAGCTGTTAAGGTATTGATTGATTTTTAGAGGAACAAAAAAAGGTTGTGGATTTTGTTAAAGCGGTTGCTAAATTTGACAATTCACAGGGAGTGATCGGTGAATTCAGTGTTCCCAAATCTGAAGATCGGGCATTAGAAAAGTATCAATTCGAGTGGTTGTATACAAATGGGTTGCTTGCCATCATTTTCTCTTCTGGTCTACTTTTCACTGCACGTAAGAGCAGAAGAGCAAGATCATGGCTCTATGGCACAGGTAAATGAAATGAAATTCAGCTGCTTCTTCAATTTACAGAAGTTTGTCTGAATTAGATCTAGTTCTTTTTACTATCTTACGATCTTGGATTCAGGGTGGCTCCGAGGTTTCATTGCAGACTATGGGGTTCCATTGATGGTCTTGTTGTGGTCAGCATTATCTTATGCTGTACCAGGAGAAGTTCCGGATGGAGTTCCCAGGAGGCTCTTTTGTCCACTTCCCTGGGAATCTGCATCATTGTACCATTGGACAGTAATCAAGGTACTAAAAATTCTGATGAATAATTTGTTTATATAGGCACGGAATTATCTTTAAACTGCCTTCTAGAACTTCAAGGCAAGGAGATATTAATAACCTACCATGTAAAAAAAACCTCACCAAACTATACACAGAATTATCTACCATATACGTTAAGATTTCAGAGTGTCAGTTATACACTGAATTATTTACTTCATTCACTGGAATTTCAGGATATGGGAAAGGTCCCACTGTTGTACATTTTTGCTGCTTTTATTCCGGCCATGATGATAGCAGGCCTATACTTCTTTGACCACAGTGTTGCTTCTCAGATGGCACAACAGAATGAGTTTAATCTCCAAAAACCTTCTGCATACCATTATGATATTTTATTGCTTGGAATAATGGTATGTAGCGGAATAATGGAACATTCTATTTGTTTTTCAATTCCTTACTTTGTAATCTTGTATAGAACTTATATTTTTTTTGATAAGTTGATATCGAATTTCCATGGTTTCAGACTATGATCTGTGGGTTGCTTGGACTTCCTCCTTCAAATGGAGTCCTCCCGCAGTCCCCCATGCACACCAAAAGTCTGGCAGTTCTGAATAAGCAGGTAGGCTGGTGTAAATGTTCAGAGATTTCTCTTCATTGGTAAAGCCAAGATCACTCATTAAATTCTTATATGATATAAGCCATGATTTGCAGTTGATTCGAAAGAAGATGGTAAAGCATGCCAAGGAATGTATTAAACAACAAGCAAGCAACTCTGAAATCTATGGAACGATGCAAGCCGTGTTCATAGAAATGGACACAGCTCCAACTGTAAGTGCAAGGCTCATATAATCTTTGCATGCATGCCCGCGTGAGAGAGAGAGAGAGAGCTTTTATAGGTCTAATAGGCATATTGTGGATTTTCTTGTAGACCAAAGAGTTGGAGAACTTGAAGGAGGCTGTAATGAAAGCTGATGATGAGGGAGATGCAAAGGGCAAATTTGATCCGGAAAAACACATTGACGCTTATTTGCCTGTCCGGGTTAATGAGCAAAGAGCAAGCAACTTATTCCAGTCTTTGCTTGTGGGACTATTAATTTGTGCTATCTCGGTAATCAAAAGGATACCTACCTCAGTTCTATGGGGATACTTTGCCTACATGGCCATTGATAGCCTCCCTGGGAATCAGTTCTGGGAAAGGATGTTACTCCTCTTCATCGCCCCGAGACGTCGTTACAAGTAAGTCATGTTATAAGTGGTACGGAACTTTTGTTAAACTAGACTTTATTGTTTAATCTATTTCATGATGAGCAGTAGGTTCCCATGGGAATGGCAGGTGTCAATTTCTTATCCATAGCCAATACATGCTGGTTTTTCAGGGAAAGATGACTTGTTCCATATCTGCTAAACGGAAGCAAAAAAAAACTGATTTTAGTTCTTGTTAACATACGAATGTGAATAAGAAGCAAAATGTGCTTGTGCTATACTTTCCGTGGTGTCTGAGCACCATTAAATTAAAAGTCTGTTTTACTTTATATTTTAGCTGAGCTCCATAACCTTATTTCTTTTCTTATGGTGGGCATTGTGCTGGGCAGAATCTTGGAAGGCACTCATGCTTCCTTTGTCGAGTCAGTGCCATTCAAATCCATCGCTTTATTTACACTCTTCCAATTAGCGTATTTTCTGGTCTGTTTTGGAGTGACGTGGATACCTGTAGCTGGAATAATGTTCCCACTGCCATTCTTCCTTCTCATAAGCATCAGACAGCGCCTGCTTCCCAAGCTGTTTGACCCTAGCCATCTTAAGGAACTGGATGCTTCTGGGTATGAAGAAATTGCCGGTGCCCCACAGCATAAACGAAGCCACTCAATAACGGTATGCTTATGGTTCCTCCCGTTCTGATTTATCTGCAGACTAGTTTATTAATCCATTAAAGTTTTTTGTTTACAATTTTCTAACCAATAAGGTCTCTGACAGAAGTGTGGGCAGGAAAAGGACTTGCCTGATTCTGTTAGTGAGGAGAGTTCACTAGGATTCCATGATGCGGAGATTTTGGATGAGTTGACAACCAATAGAGGGGAGGTCAAGCTTAGAACCGTAAGCTGGAATGATGAAAGGTTGTTTCAGGTAACATAACAAAAGTCTCTTTTGTGTTATTGTAAATATAGTTTCATGCATCTATAAGTTAGAAAATGGGATTGTTTACAGGTTTACCCAGATGGTGTCCGAAGGCAATGAAAGCCTCTATATAGTGTTGGGATATAAACTGTGCTTGTAATAATGAGAGTTGAGCATGGTCCTGTGAAGATGGGATGAAATGTGAGTCTTCTTCGCGATAGTCAGCTAAGAGGAGATGATATGAGAAATACATAATATCTACACAACCACCAGCAAAAAATACAAAAGCCAAACGAAACAAAAGGGAAAGATGAGGAAGCAATGGAGAGAAGAAAGCATTTTCATTTTCTGTAGGAAAAAACATTAGAATGTATAAAGTGAGCTCATTTAGCCCTCCATTCATTTGCCTATTGCTGTACTAGCAAATCACGTGACAAATGTAGCTATTTTTCTTTTTTCTTTTTTTAATTTCCAAATTTGATTACTAGAATTTTATCAATTTCTTATTGGATTCTATTAGTTGCACACGAGTTTGTACAAAGATTGTAATGCAAAAAATCAGATTAGATGTTGATATTTAAGTAGGAATCCCATCTTTCTTGGCATTGCATTGGTAATTTCAAACCAAGGCTGCCTTTTATTTTATTTGTTTTTCTCTTCTAGCCCTCTGGGTAAACTAGGCAGGCTCAAACTCAGAAGAACCAGAGTAAGTCAGAATTAGGCAGAAGGCAAAAGAAATGGTAGAAGAAAAAAAGCTAATCATGCAGCTTCTTCATTCTACATGGAACGATAAAATAAATTATCTTAACGAAAAAAGCACATGGAGAAGGAAGAAGACGAAATGTTCAATGACAAGATGCTAGGAAGTCTCAAGCCATGTCTTTAACTATGAAAAGTTACATATAACATTACTAACACGCAAGTCTTTATCTTTTTGGAATCGAAAGGAAAACCCACACAAAATGGGGATCAAAGACCTCGGACACCCCTGTTTCTGTTTCCAAGTACGGTGGATTTGATTTTATTAAGTGCGGTAAGTACGTCTTTCGTTTCAGGTCTTTTATCCCACTCTTCAGAGCACTTCATGCCTAATTCCAGGATGGACAAAACTACACTTTGCAAATCAATGGCATCTCTCTCATCTTCAATTCTTAATAAACAGTCGTCCACAACCTCAATCGTTCTGTCAGGAAGTGATGCGTTTATCCATAGCCTCAAATTCAATTCTCCAACAAACATCTCGTCCGTGGGTTTCTTCCTTGTCATCATCTCCAACAATATGATGCCATAGCTATACATGTCCCCTTTTATAGACACTTTTCCCTCATAGCCGTACTCTGTCCATGCTCACAAATTAGTCATAAAAACTTAAGTCAGTGAGCCAAATAACACACACACACACATATATGCACAAGTAACCCACATATCCACTAAAAGAAACTTAAGTTAGTACTCTGTCCCCACCCCACAACCCCCACCCCCTCCCCCGCATCCCCTCCTTTTTTCTGTCATTTGAGGAAAACTTTACGGTTCCAGTACTTCAATTATGAAATTCTAATCGGTCCATATCATAAAGTTACCCCATAATATAATAAAATATAGAATAATCATCGATTGATATATGAGAGAAATAAAGATGTAATTATTGATTCACCAGGCAATCATAGTTTTGTAACATTTAATTCTTCTGCATTTTCATGTCTAAGATCTATAAAGAACTTAGCTGATGAAAATTTTCGTAGAATTTGTTACTTACTCCGTTGTCATGTTCAAAGTTAGCTATGTATTAGTTTATTATACTGTTCAGCACTGAAATAAATACCAGGAGGAGAATTTCATGTACCTGGTGCAATGTAGCCAAGTGTCCCAAGAGTTTTGGTTTGTGTTGTGTCCTTGTTTTCGACTAAAATCTTTGCAATGCCAAAATCACTCATATGTGCAACCATGTCCTCATCCAACAGGATATTGTTAGGCTTCAAATCACAATGCACCACGGGTTCCGACTGATCATGATGGAGATATTCCAATGCTAATGCAACATCAATCATGATGTTTACCCTTTGGAGAAGATTCAAGCAATAGTTTTGGTGGTATAAGTACCTTTCAAGGCTGCCATTAGCCATGTACTGTAGTATCAAAGCTCTGAACTCTGGGTTGGAGCATGTACTTATGACTTTAACAAGATTCCTATGCCGAATTGTTCGTAAAACCTTGCATTCCACATCAAAGCTTTTGAAAGCAACATCTAATTGCAAATTTAGAGCTTTGACAACAACAATGGTCCCGTCAGAAAGGATCCCTTTGTACACACAGGAAAAACCTCCAGTTCCAAGTTGCTTTGACAAAAGGTGTTGGTCCCTCGGCTAAGCTCTTGATACGATATCATTCTATTCTCCAACATGGATACCATACTAGGTGAACTTTCGATTCTGCGTCTTTCTTTTTCAGTGTTTTTTCAGCATATAAACCAATGCTGCAAATATTATTACTGATGAAATAATTGGAAGAACATATTTAAGAACAATTTGTCTCGCTCCTGATTCTTGGGAGCTTGTCTTTGTGCAAGTTCGAACTCCAAAAATTGAATTTCCACAAAGGCCTTTATTACCTAGGAATAACTCGGCTGTGAAGTTTGCAAAAAACCCATTGTATGGAATCTGTCCTGATGGCTTATTGAAAGACACATTCAAATACTTGAGATGTGAAAGTACCTCAAGAGATTTTGGAATTGTACCTGAGAGATTATTGTACGAGAGGTTTAACATATCCAATCCTTTCAAGTCTCCAAAAGATTGAGGAATGTCTTCTTCAAATGAGTTCATGGACAAGTCAAGATAACTGAGGTGTTGGAAAGCTCCAATGATGCTTGGAATACTTCCATCAATTTGGTTTTGAGATAAATCCACGTATTCAATAACATCCAACTTTTTCATGTTTAGAGCCAGATTTCCTCTCAGGAAACTTAATGATAAATCCAAAAACAACAAATTTTGAAGGCTCCACATATTTAATGGTATTGATGCTTCCAGCCTATTAGAATTTAGATTGAGACTCTGCAGGAGACTAAGCTTCTCAATGCAATTGGTGTCAATACTATACAGTCCGGCTGTCAATACTATACAGTCCATCAAGTTGTAGTAGTTTAGATTATATATATTTATAGGTAGGCTAGTCAAAGCTGCTAAGTAGAGGGAGGCTACATACGGTGCCGCGGTCTAAACATCAGCCGTAATTTTAAGGACTCTTCCCGCTCAAATTAGACTGTGTATAGCCATATAAAGAGATTCTATATAAGAAAGATAAATCCTCAAAAAGAGGAATCGAATCCATTTAACATGGTATCAGAGCTCTCTTAAATTTTTCTGATCAATTTCTTATGTTTCGGTCAATCTCTAGTGTACTGATTTTGTTGTGTTTCGGTCAATTTCTTGTGTTTCTGGTCTCTTACTGGCTTTGTTGTTCTCGGCACAGTGGTTTATTCTGCAGGTTCTCAGCACCATCATTTCGGAACAGTACTCTGCAGGTGCTCTGCAGGTTCTCGGCCTTTCATCTGGTGCTCTTCTCGGCAATTTCTGAAGCAGTTGTTCTTCACGTGTTGTGCAGTAGTTCTTCAGTTCTTCTAGCACGTGGGTTAGAGTCGGCTGGGATTAATTTCTCAGGCAGTGTGTCGGTCTGTAGAGAGGAGGAGAGTATTGACGTGGGAGAGAAAGTAAAGTGTGAGTTAGTTGGGATTTATTTTAGAGGTGTCGTGCGTGAGTTTTCAACCAAGGGAGGATATATATATATATATTTTTTTTTTTCTGAGCAAACGTACGTGTAGGGACATGAGGGGAGAGTTGGACATGCAGGTGCTTTATTAGGTGAGAAAAAAAAAAGCAGGTGCTTTATTAGGTGAGAAAAAAAAAAAAAAAAAAAAAAACGGAGGAGGGGTGTACTTAAGGAACGTTTGAGTGGAGACAAAATGTGTCGGTCATTTTTCTAGTGATTTAATTGAAGAGGACGTTGGGATTTTTTTTTTTTTTTTGAGGGAGTCAGTAAAGGGGAGTTTTCGTCCAGACCTGCTGGGTTTATTTTTATTTTCTGCAATTCAACGACAGCGTGGGTTTTATTTTTTTTCTATAGATTCTGCACCTGTGTGTACCAAATTTACAGGCAACAATTATTCTACGTGGGCATTTCAGTTTGAACTTTTTCTTAAGGAAAAAGATCTTTGGGGTCATATTGATGGCACTGATTGTGCACCAAATCCTGATAAATCCAAGGATTGGACTATGCTTGATGCTCGAATTATATCTTGGCTTCTTGGTTCAGTTGAGCCACATGTTGTCACCCACTTACGGCCTCATCGCACCGCTCAATTCATGTGGACTTACTTAAAGAAAGTATATCATCAAGATAATGCTGCTCGCCGTTTTTAGTTAGAGCATACGATTGCCATGTTTTCACATGACAATCGTTCCATCCAAGATTATTATTCGGCGTTCCTGACTCTTTAGAACGAATATTCTGATTTGGTTACTGTAGATGTTCATGTTGCCTCTCTTTCCACTATTCAAAGTCTTCACGAGACTCGTCGTCGTGATCAGTTTCTTATGAAACTCCGCCCCGAGTATGAATCTGTTCGCTCTTCTCTGCTGAATCGCTCTTCTATTCCTTCTCTTGATGTTTGTTTTGGTGAGTTACTTCGTGAAGAACAAAGGCTTAGTACTCAAGCCTCTTTGGAACAATCTCATGGTAGTTCAGGGTTCCCTCCGATGGCTTATGCTGCTCAACGACGAGGATCGCATGTACATTCTAGCTTACAGTGTTTCTGCTGCAAGAAATATGGGCATATTGCTGCTAATTGCCCTAAGAAATACTGTTCTTATTGTAAGAAGAAGGGTCACATTATCAAAGAATGTCGTATACGCCCCTAAAATCGTCAGGTTCAAGCATTTCAGACTTCTATAGCACATGGCTCTTCCTCCGGTGCTTCCTCTAATCTTGCACCTCCTGCAACAAATTATTGCACACCAGAAATGGTGCAACAGATGCTAATTTTGGCATTATCTACAATGGGGTTTCAAGGTAAAAATACAACTAAACTCTGGTATGTAGACTCGGGTGCTTCTAATCACATGACGAATACTCCTACCACTCTGTGTCATGTTCGGCCCTATGCTGGTCAATCTGCCATTCAGACTGCCAATGGTAGCTCTTTGCCAATAGCTGCTGTCGGAGATGCCTCTTCTCAATTTACTGATGTGTTTTTTGCTCCTCAACTTTCCACAAATCTTATTTCTGTTGGTCAATTAGTTGATAACAATTGTGCTGTTCATTTTTCTGGTGATGATTGTGTTGTGCAGGACCAGGTAACGGGGGAGCCGATCGCGAAGGGACCTAAAGTGGGGCGTTTGTTTCCACTATGTTTACCTATTCCAGTACTTTCTTCAGTTTCTTTTATTAAGTCTTTTACTTGTCATAATGTTCCTAATCTAAGTATGATGTGGCATCGTCGTTTAGGTCATCCCAATGCTCAGATCTTATCTCATGTATTGCACTCAGTTTTTCTTGATAATGAAGAACGTTCTTCTTTATCTCTTCAATGTGATTCTTGTAAACTTGGTAAAAGTAAAATTCTTCCATTTCCTTTGCATGCTAGTAGAGCTTCTCACTGCTTTGATCTTATCCATAGTGATGTTTGGGGACCTTCCCCAGTTAGTTCACATGAAAAATTTAAATATTATGTGACTTTCATTGATGATTATAGCAGATTCACTTGGGTTTATTTTCTTCGCTCTAAATCTGAAGTTTTTCGTACTTTCACTGAGTTTTTTGCGTATATTGATAATCAATTCTCTACGACTATTAAGACATTACGCACAGATTCTGGTGGTGAATATTTGTCTACTGAGTTTCAGGCATTCTTGGCTTCTAAAGGTATTATTCATCAACGTTCATGTCCTGCTACTCTTCAACAGAATGGAGTAGCCGAACACAAAAATCGTCATCTTCTTGATGTGGTACGTACTCTTTTATTAGAATCCTCTGTTCCATCCATGTTCTGGGTCGAGGCTCTGAAAACTGCTACTCACTTGATTAATCGTTTACCTACCCAAGTCTTACACATGGAGTCTCCCTATTTCCGCTTGTTTGCTAAACAATCTAGTTATGATAATCTTCGTATCTTTGGTTGTGTATGTTTTTTCATTTACCTCCTCATGAGCGACATAAATTATCTGCTCAATCAGTTAGATGTGCGTTCTTGGGATATAATGTGTGCCAAAAAGGATTTGTTTGCTATGATGCTACTTCACATCGTACACGCATTTCTAGGAATGTTATTTTTTTTGAAAATCAACATTTCTTTCCTGTGTCCTCTATACCCTCTTCTTCTACTGTGGTCCTTCCTCCTTTTGACCAACAGTTCTCAGATCTTCATCCAGGCAACTCTCGTTTTAAACCAAGTATTGTGTATACGAGACGCTCCCGCCCACAGTCTCTTCTGGTGGCTCAACCGATATCTGATCCTACCATGCTCCAGGACCAGTCAATTGTAGCACCTTCAGAGCACTTGATACGTCGCTCTTCTCGAGTGTCAGTACCTCCGGATAGGTATGGGTGGTTTGCTTCTGCTCTTATTGCTACATTATCCAATTTTGATATTCCCACATGCTACTCATATGCTGTCAAGCATGATTGTTGGCGACAAGCTATGCAGGAAGAAATTGCCGCTTCAGAGGCCAATCACACCTGGGACATTGAGCCATGTCCTCCCACCATTGTTCCTCTAGGTTGCAAGTGGGTTTATTCAATCAAAGTCCAATCTAATGGAAGTTTGGATCGTTACAAAGTTCGGCTTGTTGCACTTGGAAATAATCAAGAATATGGTGTCAATTATGAAGAGACCTTTACTCCCATGGCTAAGATGACTACTGTTCGTACGATTCTAGCTCTTGCTACTTCTAGTGATTGGCCACTACATCAGATGGATGTTAAGAATGCTTTCCTTCATGGGGATCTTAAAGAGAGTATTTATATGAAGCCACCCCCGGGATTGTTCACTTCTCCGACTTCACATGTGTGTAAGCTTCGTCGCTTTCTTTATGGTCTTAAACAAGCTCCGAGGGCCTGGTTTGATAAATTCCGCACAACTTTATTACAATTTTCATTCAAGCAGAGTAAGTATGATACTTCATTATTTTTTCGAAAATCAGACATGGGTATTGTTGTTCTTTTAGTTTATGTTGATGATATTGTGATCACTGGTTCCGATTCTGTTTTACTTAACCAGCTCAAGACTCATCTCTTAGAGTCATTTCATATGAAAGATCTTGGATCTCTCACATATTTTCTTGGTCTTGAGGTGCATCGTAGTCCCTCTGGTATTTCACTCAATCAACATAAGTATGCTAGTGACTTGGTGGCTACAACTGGCCCACAGGAGGCTACTTCTGTTGATACACCTATGGAATTAAATGTCAAGCTTCGCAAAGAGGAGGGTGACTTACTTGTTGATCCCAGTTTATATCGAAAGTTGGTGGGTAGCCTTGTTTATCTCACCATTACTAGACCAGACATTTCTTTTGCTGTACAGCAAGTCAGTCAATTTCTTCAGACTCCTCGTCATCTTCATTTGGCTGCTGTTCGTAGGATCATACGCTATGTTCAAGGCACTTCTACCCGTGGTTTATTCTTCCCGGCTGGCAACTCTACTCGTCTTGCTGCTTATAACGATGCTGATTGGGCTGGTTGTGCGGATACACGTCGCTCCATCACTGGTTGGTGTGTGTTCTTAGGTAATGCATTGATCTCTTGGAAGAGTAAGAAGTAAGACAAAGTTTCTAAGTCATCTACGGAATCTGAACACCAGGCGATGTCTTTAGCTTGTTCTGAAATTATTTGGCTTCGAGGTATGCTTGCTGAACTAGATTTTTCAGAGACCGATCCCACACCTTTACATGCCGATAATACAAGTGCTATTCAGATCACAGCCAATCCTGTCTATCATGAGCGCACGAAGCATATTGAAGTCAATTGTCACTCTATCCGTGAAGCATTTGAAGCTCGTGTTATTACTCTTCCACATATTTCTACTGAACTACAAATTGCTGATATCTTCACCAAGGCTCTCACTCGTCATCGACATTACTTCCTAAGTAGCAAATTGATGCTTGTTGATCTACGGGCATCAATTTGAGGGGGGCTGTCAATACTATACAGTCCAGCTGTCAATACTATACAGTCTATCAAGTTGTAGTAGTTTAGATTATATATATTTATAGGTAGGCTAGTCAAAGCTGCTAAGTAGAGGGAGGCTACATACGGCGCCACGGTCTAAACATCAGCCGTAATTTTAGGGACTCTTCCCGCTCAAATTAGACTGTACATAGCCATGTAAAGAGGTTCTATATAAGGAGGATAAATCCTCAGAAAGAGAGATCGAATCCATTTAACAATTGGGAATGGATCCAGAGATTTTGTTATTTGAGAGAAATAATTCTCCCAGATTCCTTAACTGACATAGGTCATCAGGAATGATTCCTTCAAGCTTGTTATCTCGAAGATACAATCTTTGCAAGCCCTCAATTCCTCCTAGTGTTGATGGTATGCTTCCACTCAAATTATTGTTACTCAAATCGAGGAAGGTCAAGCCTTTCAAGGAACTGATTCCCATAGGAATATGACCCTTTAGTTGGCTTTGAGATGCATCTATTGTTTTTAGTGAAGCAGAAAAGTTTCCTACTGAATCTGGAATTATAATGTTCAAGGGATTGAAGGACATAGTCAGCCGTTCCAAAAATCTACAATTAGATAAAGTTGAAAGGAAGCTAAGCACTTGATCTCCAGATTTTCCTGTTAGCTTATTGCCATCCAATGAAAGTACTTGGAGGTCTTCCAAGGTTCCGAAACACTTTGGTATTGGTCCAGAAAATAAGTTTGCGCTGAAATCTAGATAGATGAGCTTGAAACAATTTGAAAGATAGTATGGGATATGGCCGCTAAGGCTATTGCCAGCAGCCAACAGAAGTTCAAGATTAGGACAAGAAAGCTCAGAATCTAATGGAAGATACCCAGATAAGGAATTTCCCATTAAGAAAATTCTTCACAGGGAGGAAATGTTGAATATGTTTTGGGGTATTATCCCTGTTAAATAATTTCTCCCAAATTCAACAAAATCATGTTTTGAAGACGCCATAAATCACTTGGAATGCTTCCTTTAATGTGGTTACGGGAATGGAAAGGCTCTTGTAACCTCGACAAGTTACTTATGGTAGTAGGTATATTACCAGTTATGTTGTTGCTGTGCCTCCGGCCTGTCCAAAAATCACACAAGACAATTTTAAAGTGGTTCAGCAAATTGCTTACGTCCACTGGAGCCTCTTTTATAGAATTTGTACGAGATTTACAAAACACTCTACGAAATTCTATTTCTCTCTCTCACGTCCATCTTTTTCTCTTCACCCACTGCTTTCTCTTTGCATCTGAGCTCTCTCCTATTTATAGAAGAGAGCAGCCCACCATTTGCAGCTTCTTCTGACTTGGGAGAGGGTGGGTGGCCTAACAATGGTGGGTGGTGGTGGGTGAGCGTGAGTTGGTGGCTGCAAACCCAAACCCATTTCACACTTGGGGGGTTTATTCAAATGTTGTTACCTCCGAGGTGTAGCACTTCAAGCTTTTCTAAACTCCCAAAACCTTCGGCAATGCTTCCGTTGAACTTATTGTATGACAGAGATAGGATTACAAGCTCTCTACATGAGAGATTCAGTTGTGAAGGAAGCTGACCGCTGAATTCATTGGACGAAAGATAAAGTCCTTGAAGATTAGGACAGTGGCTGTACAGATTCGTTGGAAGATTTCCTGAGAGGTGATTATCTGTAAGAGCAATTACGATTAGAGAAGATATGTTGAAGATGCCTAAAGCAACTGGACCGCTTAAGCTATTGCCTTCCAAATTCAAGAGCTCTAACGACGACATGTTTCTGAATGACGATGGAATTGCACCCGTAAGATAGTTCCCACGAAGATATACTCGGCGAAGCTCCCGGCATTGATGTATACTTGGTGGGATGCGTCCTTCCAATTTGTTGAATGACAATCGGAGGATTCTCAAGCGACGTAGACTCCTGATTTCATGAGGGAGAAAACCAGAGAAACTGTTGTTGGAAAGATCGAGCAAGACTAGGAAAGAAAGGTTGCCGATACGAGGAGAAATGGTTGCTTGGAGACACAGGTAGGAAAGGTTCAAAGCCGTGACTCTCTGCCTGCGTCGACTGCAGGCCCACAGGATACCCCAATCCAAGTGCAGAAATTTGTTTCGGCGGACCAGTTAGCAGACAAGACACTAGCGTTTCGGCCGAAATTGATTTGGGAATTGAAGGCAATGAGGGCCGATGTATAGGTACTAAAGTTGGTGGAAGCTTAAGCCGGTTGAAGCAGGCTGCATGGCTGCAGTACTAACAGAGAACCCAAGAGCAGGAGAATCCATTGTCTGTCTGTCACCATGATCATTAGTACTGGATATCGTGAAAAGGTAAGCGAGAAAACAGTCCGATCGCTATGTCGAGAAACTACATAATATATAGACTTCTACTAAACATGACTTTAATAATGCGCATGCAAGTAGTAATCATGGAAGAGAGGCTGACAACGAAGAAGAATCGCTGCTATTTTGAGGCATCGAATCTTAGGGGGCATGACTTTAGGAGTCCCATCGAAGACTTGAGACTTCAGAGGCACTTTCCATATGTAATGTCAGTATACCTACAAAAAATATCGTGCTTATTTTTTACTTTGGTTGCTCAATATCAGTCCAAAGTCTTAGAAAAAGAGGTGAGAGTCAAACAAACTTGGAAAATCACGTGATCTATGAATTCGAATAACATTTTTGTTCTGTCTTTGTATTGGTCGATATTTGTACGTTGTAGATTCATTGCTAGTAAGAAACATTTTTATAATCTGTCGTCTGTAATTCTTATCAAAAAAATCTGTTGTCTGTAATTACCTTAAATTGCAGGAAACCCAAATCCCACTTGTAATTCGCTTTCTTCTTCTAACAACCCCCCCAAAATCTATAAGGGTGTCCAAAGAAATAAGTTACAAAATCTGGAAGTAAAAAGGGAAGAAGAAGAAGAAGGAAATATCAGAAGTAAATATTCAATGTACGTCTGTCCCACTCCCTTGGCTCAAAATGCTCGGGGAGTATTGTATCACCAATTGTAACAAGTATAACAGACCTAAGGACTCTCGGAGGTTGGCCCCAACTCTTCAGTCGTGTGGCATTTTTCACTTCCTGTATCACTAACTAGAACAAGATAATCACCATCTCTAATAAGTTCTATATCTTCTATTTCAGCTCCTTCTTTAGTTAAAACTTTGGTTGGAGAGATCCCAAATCTTTTGGCACCAATATCAAGTAGTTCTTGAAGGGAATGAGGCAGGAGCACAAGCTTTCTAGCAACTTCATCTTTCTCTGGACAACTAAGAGTAACTCTAGCTGGGAAGTTGTTCATACTCCGCATACTGCCAAAACTTGCCGCAGATGTAAGAAGTTCTCCTCCACCTGCATGTTTTGAAGTTTCAGTTTTGTCACTTAAACTGTGAATACTTCAATTGGAAACTTAATGGTCACTTAAATTTATCAAAGAGCATCAACTGCAGGTGTTCATCAAGGTCACAAAATAAGATCTGGGGTTGGGTAAAACCACGTTCATACAGGAGCCTCAGAATAAAAATCTAAGATAACATGACTTCTTAAAAGTGCCCATGCTGAGGTTTGTTGTCTACCATTGCTTTTTTTTTTTTTTTTTTTTTTTGGCCGCGGGGGGGGGGGGGGGGTGCTGAAATTCAATCAGAAATCAAACAACATGACAAGATTTGCAGTTTCTTCAAATTACGCTTGGCTCTGACGGCTCGGCTCATTTTATTGTAAACCAATGGTATTCGAGATCGTTTAGTTATCTGTAGAAGCCTACAATCATTTATATTAAAAAAGAATTGAAAGGCTTTCTGAATACTTCTCAACTGACAGTATGTGCTTTCTTATTTCAACCATGCATTTATTGGTTCCTCAATCAAGTTTTTAGCTTGGTACATGATCTTGATATATTGACGACGGTTGAAGTTAACCACACCAGTGTATGACACCCAAATCACAGTAATGATATTCTGACTTGGAAGGTGATAGAATTTTCAGAGAAATCCTAAGTATGCAAAACAGATCAAGATGCAAACTCACCAGCATTAGCAGCTCCAGAATTAGCAGCAGACATGACCCCAAAAAGTGAATTGCAAAAATTGTTAGCCCTTCGCCTTGGACGACTGTCTGACCATGTCACCTCCCGGGTAGCTGGAAGGCTTTCATGGCCGTATGGAAGCATTGTGGGCTCGCTCTGGTACTTCCCAAGGAATGACATACCTGGTTTCTTTTGAACTGGTGGGATAGCTAGCGGTTTCTTGATCCCTTCTTTCTTGCTCTGAAATAAGTACTTAATATCTTCATGGCCCTGATGATCCGCCAAAGCCCTAGGGGTCCATCCACTTTTATCTGGTTTATCAATGTCTGCTCCTTGGTCCAACAGAAACTTAACTATCTCAGTACTTCCTTCGCATACTGCTGCATGAAGAGCTGTAGTTTCATTGCTATTGGGCAGTGTCACGATCCCACCATATTGGACAATGTCCTTGAGCAATTCCAAGTTGTTACGCTCAACAGCAGCGCATGCATAATTACCCACATTACCAGAAGATATCTCTGCTCCATTGTCTATGAGAAGTTTAGTCACAGATTCGTGCCTCCCCGATATTGCTTCCCATAAAGGAATGCTGCCATCTGAATCTGCAAAACAGAGAGTAGATAACGATAGAGAAACGGCAATGTTTCTTCTTTTTTCTTGGCCGGATTTTGAAGAGGCACGTAGCCTCAGTTACAGGGTAACAAACCTTGAACCAGGAACCCCACCGTTCCTAAGGATGGAGGGAAGCGCCACGCTAAGGCCATTGGCAATAAACGGCAATGTTTTCTCCAATATAAGCTCAACTCAAGTCAATTAAATATGATTTGTACAGGCCTTAAATAGTCTCGCGCAAGCCTTTATATAAAAGTGGACTCCACATTAAAAAAGTGTAAAAAAAAACTATTATTTATTAGTGGGAGCCACTTTCTTAGAAAGGGCTTCTACAGATCTTGTCTATTTGGGTATTGTACCTAGTTTACTCAATTTTTTAATTTCATAGATGAAATCGGCTATGTACATTAAATCTCTAGTTTATATATTAAACATCAAGCCTGGCTTCCCAATTTTCTAAATCTATATTAAGAAAGTATAAAATCAACCTAGAAAGAACCTAGAGCAGAAAGTAAAAGATCATAAGAACTTCACGCAAATGTATCAAGGGATACATATTTTGCCACACGCTAGAGGATACCTTTGATGTTAGGATCTGCTCCATACTCTAGAAGTAGAACTACACAAAGCTCACTTCCATTAGCTGCTGCAGTGTGCTGTTGCAATGGAGCAAAGAAAGCTCAGCCTCTGATTCAAAGATTACCTTGAGAAAAAAAAATGTGCATAGTAAAGATGATCTCCACACCAGTGCAGTCCGTCCTCCATTGTCTGTCTCATTTGGATCAGAACCACGCCTCAGCAACTGATGCAGCAGCAGATCATCACCTCTGGCTGCTGCAAAGCATAAACTAAGAGGCAAACCCATCCTGCCTTGGGCTAGCATATGCTCTGTATCAATTAGAACTCCTTCCATCAGTGGATGATCCCTCAAATCTTTCAAATGCTGCATCAAATGAAAAACTCCATCGATAAAGAAGATAAACATTCCTCCTCTTGAACCGTACAACTATCATTTAGTTAGACTTATACGTCTTTTCTTCAAAATCTTATTATTGTTATTATTATTATTTTTATCAAACACAAATAATTAAAATGTTGTGTTGTATGACTGAAGCACTTGGAATAATGGGAGGAACAAGGTGTCCAACTTAGCCTCGTTCCTTGAAGTAACATCCCTCACCTTCATTTCAAAGAAAGAAAACTATCCTAAGAAACCATTAATTTCATTTCAAATAAAGACATAGTAATATTAGGAGATACAGAAACCCAAAGAAATGAGTATTTATAGTTTATATATCAAATAACACCCTCCCCCACCCCTAAAATAAAGGAAAAAGAAAGTGAATGAGCGGCAAAACCTTTACTGACCTGAAGAAGATTGTTCATGATTATTGTCCCATCTCCAACATTTGCCTGAACTATATTTAAAAAAGCGGTACGGTTCAAACGCAGCAGCTGACTCAATCGTTTGGTCCGAACTGTAAACGGCTGGGGCCTGTAACAGAGCATGCCTATCTCACCAATAACATCTCCCGTCATAGCCTCGTCAACAGTCTGCAACCATCCGTTACATAGAACATATTAAACTCCTAGACACTGCGGTGAAGAAAAATGGTGAAAAAATTATAAAAAGATATCTATCATTGTACTTGCCTTTTCTGTTCCGTTCCCCTCCACAATGAGTTCCTGAGAGAGAGAGGGAGAGAGAGAGAGAGAGAGAGAGAGAGAGTTTAACGACAAAGTCAAACAAAGGAGAAAAAGAAAAGTGGCATGTGCTTAATTTCCCGGTAAATTACATTCATAAAATATAAATTAGATTTTAGGAATTCAATTATTCACAGACTGCAGCATAAATCCATTAAACAAGACTTGCAAGCTATGTTCTAAGTACAATTTCTCTTTTGTAAGGGGATTTTAGTTCTTACCGCGGCACCAGTAACCAGTATGTACAAGTCTGTGGGTGCTTCATTCTGCAAAATCACATCTTCTTTGGGAGGAAAATATTCAGCCTTCATCTCCGAGACCTTTAAGACAAGAAATCAAGACAAAGAAATGATACAAAGTGTGCGAAATATAAAGGAGACCCGTTGGTGGTTTGAACTTTTAGATACCGCTTTCGTGTTAAATCTGAAAACATAGTTTGATACCCCATGAAAACACCATCAGAGATTATGAAACAAAGTTAGCAGCATTACCAGTTGAAAAAGCAAGTCATGCGATACCCCACGGAACAAGTACACCTTATCAACAAGTGAATAGAAGAGAAAGTGTGAGATACTAGAACGAATGGCTTTAGGAAGGGAATCAAGAATCTCTTGCTGCTGCAGCCCTTCTGAATAAGCTCTGTACTTCAAACATAAATTATCAAGCATCTGCTGTTGCAAGCGAACAGGTAGGTCATTCCTTTGTGCAAAGCTCGTGGCTGCCTGAATGGTGTCTCTCTGAAATTTCATACAAATAAGACCGCTAAAATAAAGAAATTAAAAATTCGAGAGTTCTCAAGTTATGGGTGCTCGTTTAATTGAAAAGTTCGTAAGGGTGATTTAGAAATTTGGGAGAAACTCATAACGCTAGAACAATTCTAAACAAGCTTATAAGCCCTTTCCAATATCATAGTCAAGTAAAGTAACAAGAGATTGCAATAGAGGGTTTGGATTACAAGTTGCAACAACAAGAGGGGCAAAGTGGCATTCTAGCTAATTAAGTGGTTCACTTGTCTAACTCGAGCTCATTTCAGAAGCTCAAATTCCTTACAACCATCATGGAGAAAAAAAAATTCATCCTCTAGGAAAAGTAGCATGAAACAAAGGGTTTTCCCAAAGCCAATTGAACCATACTTGACCCAAAAAAAGCATTCTGACACAGAAAGCATTTATCCAGTCAGAAAATAGTATTTGGAAAGAATTTACTCACAAATCTCCTTGTTCGACTGGTCCCATGGACAACCAGATTTGTCATATTTCCAATAATATAGGATGTTAGACCAAGATCAAAAAGCATGTAGAAGATATCAAATATCATTTCCTTGGTATTCGTAGCATGCAAGTCACCATAGCCAGTGGTTGTAAGAGTGGTAATGGACCAATAAACTGAGGTCACATATTGGATAAACAAACCCTGATCATGAAAGTTTTCCAAGATTAGTGAGATCCATGTCCTACTTGGGTCGGTATTTCGTGCAGCAATAAGATAGAAGCAGCAGGCTGCACAATGAACTGCAAAGAGAGTAACCTAGGAGGTCGCAAAAGCACGATAAAATATATATCATTATTGAGAATCTCGATAATTCAATGGAAATGACCAGATATTGGTAGCAGATACTGACAAAAATAAGCTTTGCACATCGAACCCAAAAGTAGCTGAATTTCCTGTCTTTTTCCAATCTGACATGATCAAAGAAGAGAATTTCATGAGCAACTACTGTAAATAGACAATCTGGGGAAGAAGGGAGGAGATGAAAAATAACTCCTAAGAGAAAAAGAGGCCACTTCTTTCATGATGTACAGAAATTACTTTAGATTGATGCATAATACGAGACATCAGGGAATACAGCCAGCTTGCATTCCAAAAGCAACTCCAGAAAACCAAATGTATAGATACATGAGTATGAAGGGATTTGTATTTTGTGCCCCTTCATGTTTACCCTAAAGGGACTTAAGGAGATGAGTCTTCTTGTATTGACCATCATGGAATTTGTTCTCAACTAAACAATGGACACTGCATCCTTTCTAAATTCTATTACTCTTCTGGAGATAATACATTTTCCACCCACGGACAACCAAGTATTTTTCACTTTGCATCCCAAACTACCAAGAGTTTGGATTTGCATCCTAGATACCTATATTTTCAAAATTTCAACTTCGATGGAGATCTGGCCTTTAATATGAGTTCAGTATTGTGTAGAAATGTCAATATGGGAATTCCCAGTTACCTGGCAAACATTTTACTAACCCTTCGGAGACGCCAGAGGCGGAGCAAATTGAAGAACCCGTATGTTTGTAGGGCCGGGGCCAATATACTCCTAGCAACTTCAGAAGGGATTGTAGAGATGACATCGAATGCCAACCAAGTCCTGGTGTACCTCCAAGCAATCAGTTTCCGGTTGTCAATGAGGAGATAAGAAGCCTTATCCAGGTATGCCACAAAGAAAGTCAATACAATGTCAACGGCGAAAAAACTGTTGACCACGTTATCGATTACAGCAAGAGGTCCCCTTGGTTTCTCAAGGAACCCAAATTCAAATGGAGATACCCATGCCGTGTAGAAGACTAGAAACACCAGAAATGTCTCCCAGAGTCTGCAATATCAGTCAAAAGAGGCGTGTCTAGATCATTTCATCTCCAATAAATAAAACAAACATTGTGTGAAGTACACCACAATATAAAACGAGCAGTTTGAATCCTAGAAAGAAACAACATAGCCGCAAAATAAAATGGCAAAAGATTCAACGGAAAAAGAAATGGTAATTCAATCGAACATTTAAAAATCAAAGGAAGAAAAATAAGAGAGAAAGGGAGAAGGAAAGAGAGGAAAGGGGGAAGAATGAACTTGTAGCGGGGATCGAATGGGGAGACAATGAAGGGTCGGAGCTTGACGTGGCGAGTCTTGAAAGCGGTGGCCCCGAGAGGAGGAAGAAGGCCAGCTGTGAGGCTGTAATGGCTGCCATCGTCCCTCGGGTGCTGCTGATCCTCTGCTCCTTCTCCTCCCCGCCCGCACATCGAACTTCTCAACACCTCTCCCAGCTTCTGCCTCGGCTTCGGCGTCGACATTGCCGAGTTTTAGCCCCCCGATCTCTATCTCTCTATTTCTACATCATGCAGCCATTACTTACACCAGATCCAGCACCCAGGTCAGGTTCTCTGTCTCTCTCCCCCCCTCCCTCTCTCTGTCTCTCTCTCTCTCTCTGTTTTCCTTTCATATCTTCAAACTGTACCCAACTGTCGTTTCGTTTGCGTCCCTTCCGTGTTATAGTTAGAACTAATGTCCTTCGTCCAAAATTTCAAAATTTCCATTTTTTTTCGCATAATTATCGAAGCTTATGCACTTATTCCATTTTTTAATTTGCCCATAAAAAATATTCCGATTGTTAATTCAGTTCTAATGATAATAATAATAATAAATTGTTAATTCGGTTTATCTGTAACCAGAAAAGGCATAATTATAGTATTATCTCTTAAAATATTAATCAAAAAATAAAATAAATTTTAAAAAATTGAAACTGAATATAGTTAAATACTAATATCTAGTCCTAAGGCTAAACGTACGGATCTACCTCATTTTCATTACCTGTAGATATACTATGAAATTAATTATTGCCCATAATAGATTGAAAAGATCTATTTGCTTAATAAAATTTTTATATACAATCATTTTTACGTACTATTTACGCATTATATTAATATGATTGACTATAACAAATATAATTAATTTCTCACATTTTCCTTAAATTTGTATTCGCTTTTTTAAATTAATTAAATTAGACCCCTTTAAAAAATTAAAATAAATAAATAAATGAACTCCTCTTCTTATTTCGACCATATTATAAGGACATTCTATGAAGACCAACCACTTGTTTTATTAAAATGTATATTTATTATGAGTTTTCATTTTTCATTAATTAGAGAGAATATAAACTATTTATATCAATCATTCGTCTCAAAAATATTCCAAATATTGAAACTATAGATCTTTATTTCGATGCAAACATGTCGTGTGGCTATAAGAAAAGCAAGGAATATTAAAGCATTTTCTTTTCTTGATGTTGTTTTTTCTTCACCTGTTGGAGTTGGCGAACGCATATCACCAGTTTTAACTGCTTTTTGCCTTTGAATCAGTTCCCTCAAGCAAAGTAAATTACCTAGATCCTCAATGTTTAATGGGCCATGCATGCATGCAGCCTGATGTGACGTACGTACGTACGTACGTAACGTAGCTTGAAAGGAAAGGCAATGACTATAAGTTACGAGAAATGATATTTGTAGTCGTAATTGTGCAAGCGATATGTAGTTACTTTGAAAAAAATAAATTAATATGGGATCCATATGAAAAAAAAATTAACTTTTTAATTATGGACCACACTTTTTTTCAAAATAATTATGTAACGTTTATAATTTTATGACTGTATATAACATTACTTATAAACTATAGAATAATCAGCAATACTGGCTTGTAGATCATAATTAACATCTCGATCGTAATTGATCAGAAACATGCAGTACAGTTGATCTGCCGACAAGTAAGTACATCTCATTGCGGACGTCATCTCCATATTAATTAAGTAACCTCAGACATGGCATGCATGCATGATTATTTGAGGAATTAGAAGTCGTGAGAACATTAGAGACAGACTTGTAATAAGTTGTAATATATATTTAAATATTAAAAAAAGAAAGTTTATGACATTTTTAAAAAAATCTGTATGAACCAAGTAGAGAAAATTATGAAAAATAAAATAAAAATATATTTGGAGGCTGATTGGATTCCAATCAGTGCACAGAATGGAGAAGAGATGCATCTCAACCACTGAGCTGGCGCATCACTTCAGTTTTAAATGTAACCGTTATATTATTTAAACATATTTCAAATGGTTAAGTTATAAAAAGATACAATTTTTCACAGGTGTCTCATCAAGCCTATAAAGCAGTGTTTGTACGATAATCTTTTTCTTCATTGTCCCAGTTTCGTAGTTCACCATAAAAATTTAAGAACTCTCCAAAATTACTATTTGTATAGTTATAGGCTTTGTTGTATTCGGGAGATGATTTGTTAGCAGCCTATTAGCAAATTTTGATTGAGTGGGGTTTTTATATGCCTCAAAGCCTACAAATTCCTCATATTCTTTTTTCAATTCCTTATTTCCCAACAAGACCTCGTCTATATTCTTTGGTCTTTGGTAGCTCTTTAAGTAACGCATAATTAATATTATATCATTGCATATATGCTATGCATGTGAGTTGTGACCCTTTTTCTAGATCTTTCCCTTTCCCATTGTTTGGACGTTGGAAATTCATCATGTAAATGGGATATCTGTGATCGTAAATTGAGTCAAAGATCACGTACATTTGCTAAAATCTAAATGGTCGGGCATCTATATTTGTTTGTCTACGTCCCCACATCGACGCTGGTGTAAAGTGAGCCAACTTACTGCATCGACCAAAAAAAAGGTTTTAAATAAACTATATGTTGGGGGATTTTTTCCGGACCTGAAGCCCAGGAAGGTTGGCCAAGACCAGGCATCAACGACGCATGGAACTCACGACCCATGTAAGTCGGGTATACTTGTCCGGGTCAGAATATGACATTATGCAAAGAACACAAAAACAAAACCAGTACAAAGGAAGGAAAGCACGCTAGAAAGAAGGGACGAGACACTAAAATAACACCACGAAATCACGTCGCATTAATTATTTTATTATATAATCACACCGCATTAAATGAGATTTGTCAGGAAACACTCATCCTTTCAATCACAAGTCATGAAGCCCCTAGATGCAAGTATAAAAGTAGCCCTCAAGTACCGAAATGAGGGCTTCCCTTTTTTCCTCTCTGAACTCTATAAAGAGGAATCCTCCCAACTGATAATTTTACTTGCTATATTTCTTACTTAATGAAATACCCACCATAGCCGTTGGGCTCAGGAGTTATCTTGTGTTCGCAAAAATAAATTGAAGACCCAAGTTGCCGAGGCCCAAGCTCAAGAGCGTACGAAACATGCCATCAACACTATATGAAAGGGGATTTTTCCATGGGTCTAAAACAAACTTAAATACGGGAAGTCCAACCCTATTATGAAATATGACGTTAATACTATATATTTTAATTAATCTCAAATTATAGAACACAACAGTTTGAGATTGGAAAAAAAAAATATTATTTATTTTTTCATGCATGTTCAACACATTTTAACTGCAACGATTCATTATAAATTATAGGATGATTTATTAATTAAATCAACATCAATATTAGTAAATTAATATATTGAGATGTAATAAATATCGCAAGTTACTGAACAGAATTAACAATTCCTGATTAGAGCTGATATGTAAATTATTTTTATTTTTTATTTTTTTTTAAAAAGAGCTGATATGTGCTATGGTTGGGCCATACTGCTACATGGACCTTGACTTACTAAATTGATAAAATTGCCTCTCAAGTTTTAAATGGACCAAGACTGTAAGAACTCTTCGTTTAGAGGCCTCATTTTGGTCCACTATTGGGCCGATGAATTGATAATGGGCCTAGTTTGACATCTTCATTTTTTATGTTTTTTTCCCCAGCTGAATATCTGCCTTCTGGGGTGGACGTATCTTAAATCTTTCAGAAGAGAATTCCGATCGGCAATAGCACATTCCGACGCGAGGATGTCGTCTTTTTTGCAGACATTTCTGGACCCAAAGAAGAACTGGTTTGCAGCTCAGCACATGAAAACCCTATCCAAACGCCTCCGCAAATACGGTCCGCCTTTTCTCAGAAACCCTAAAAAATTTTCTGTCCTCGATGCATATGTTTATCCACTTTTTTTTTTCTTTTTTGCGTAATTTGAAATGAAATATAGGGCTTCGATACGACGATCTGCACGATCCGTACTACGATCTTGATGTGAAGGAGGCACTGAATCGGCTGCCAAGGGAGATAGTGGACGCGCGCAATCAGCGACTCAAGCGCGCCATGGACCTCTCCATGAAGCACGAGTACCTCCCAGAGAACCTTCAGGTTTTTTTTAACCCTTTTCTTCTTACGTTAAGAGTATTTTAAAAAAAATTATTGTTATTGTTATCTCCGTCCGTTTTATTTTATTTGTCTAAAATCACTTGGATTTGCTGCTGGGAATTTTATTTGTACTAAAGGTTCTCAAAACAAGTTTTCTGGTATGGAGACTTGGTTTATTACTGGGGGAAAAATGTATTTTACTGTTTACAGGTTGAGAGATGGATAAATGCGTATTGGTTAATAGCACTAATAGTTGTTGCTGAAGTGTTTTTTATTTTTTATTTCTTTTCTCGACTACTTTGTACTGTTTTTGGGTTTCATGAACCATATCGTTTTGTTGAAAAATTAGGTTACACAAGTATTCAGTGATTGTGTCCCCATACTCGTCAACTTTGTTTCTGGAAAGGCATAAAGGAATATGTGTCATAAGCTTTCTCGTGAGGCTTTCGGATGTGCATCTTTCATTCTTTAAGCAACATATTTTAAGTTTTAATTGTGTCAATTTCGATATGCCTTTATTGCTGTTTTTACTCTTGTGCAGGCAATGCAAACGCCATTCAGGAGCTACCTTCAAGAGATGCTAGACCTTGTAAGTGGAGATGAAAAATATAAAATGAGATTTATGGAACTTACATGCTTTGCTGATCATGTCACTCTCTTTTGCTGGGATTATCTCCCTAACATCCTTATCTCATGATTCTTGTTGTATTGCTAACAAATGGAGATGGCGGCAGGTTTGAACCTTTACTGATCAAGAAAGTAAGAAGAAAGGCTTCCAAAATATCTATAACCTCAATGGGACTGCTGTTATTGAGTTTGGCATGTTCTTTCTCGCACATTTTCAGAGCATCTACTCCTCCTTTTTTAACTGCATGTTTGTCTAGGTCTAGGCTATGTTTTCTTTATTTCAATGGAAAATCAAATAAGGTATTGGATCAAATATGCATAGGATGTCCATAACTCATTATGGTGGCATGTTCCTACCAATGAATTGGTGGACAGTATGGGATGAATTTCTTGGTAATTACCGTATTTTTAAATTTACTGATATAAAGTCACCTGTTAGGTTCAGTTTAGTGTTCAAAGGGTGGGTCTGAAGGCCCTTGCCTTGGTAAGGTGCCACATCATTAAAACAAATACTGGTAAAGCTTATAAAGTTCGTCCTCCAAAAGGTCAGGTAAAAAAAATTGTGTAGATTACCAATAAAGATTACTTATTTCAAGAATTTCTTATTTAAGTGAACAAAACAATGAAATGGTTTGGGTGGAAGGTAGCATAATCAAACAGAAGTCTTCCAGTCAAGATATCTAAACATGACATCAAACATTTCAAAAAAGCAATAGATAAGGTTGAAATATATGATCAAATGACTTGCTTCATGTTTTGCAGGTGAAAAGAGAGAAGGCTGAACGTGAAGCTTTGGGAGCTTTACCTTTCTATCAGCGTACCATTCCCTGAGCATCTTCGTTCCTCATATCAGTATGCTTGACCAGAGTAGAAGTCTTTATGATATTATGTTGGTACGGGCGGTAAATTCTTTTTGTAGTAGGAATGGGAGATGGTCTACGTCCCTGTTTCAGAATTGGATTTCCAAAATTTTGGTATTTGAATGGCATCAATTGTTCATTCTCATGTACTGGCTGGCCTTTTATCTCTATAATTGAGTATAACACGGTAACACTGCTTATTTTGTGTTGATGAAAATACAATAAACCTGTTTCGATGGTAAAGTGGGTGCCTTCTATTTATGCAAGGATGTTGATCCAGAAAATAGGGTTTCCAAGTTTGTTAAATACTCTAGTTATAAAGGGATTACACAAAACTAATCCTACAAACTGATGTAGTTTAATTTGATTCGTCAGATTGTAAAGTTATTTTTATTATAAAATAGATCTAACAAATCAAATGAAATCATATAAGTTTGTGGGTTTATTCTGTGTAATTCTTTTGTGGATGTAATAGTACTTATCCGGTTTTGATGTTCACCATCTATAGGCATGTTAACAAGAGGGAAGAAATAGCCGATAATTTTTATAGTTTTTATTAGGAAGTGGGTGCGTTCTTTCTCTCGAAACTGTAATTCAGATGAGTTTGAATCTCTCTCTCTCTCTCTCTCTCTCTCTCTCTCTCTCTCTCTCTCTCTCTCTCTGTGGGGAAAATTTTTCAGTCATTGAGCTCGAGTCTTGATCGATCTGTTCTAGTTTAGTTTACGTTTGATGTAACACGTTAACCAACTCATTCATAATCTGGAATTTGGGGTTGCTATCATACAGGCCTGATTTCTAGCAAAATTCGGATGTGTCATCCCAAACTATATGGTTGCCAGTTGCCACTAGATAGCCGCTGTGGGAATACTAGATAGCATATAGATGCATAAATACACACGCTCACACACACACACGTGTATGTGTGTATATATATATCAATCTTATCACAGTCGCGTGCAATTATTCGAGTTCTTATCCACCAAACAAATTCGCGTCCACAAGCTTCTCCCTCAGTCTGTCAATCATGCAATGCCATGTTTCCATAAATGTGTGCATCTGCAAATGTTTTTGGTTGTCCATTTTGCACGGGCACCAACCTTTTAAGTGATTGAAAGTCCTGGCTGTTTTATTTGCAATCTCAATTTAGAGAGAGAGAGAGAGAGACAGAGTAGTGGACAAGAGTGCTCGTTCTAGGAATGATTTGGTTGTGGTTGTGGCTAAAACAATGGTGACCCAAGGACTAGTGCACAGAGGAATTGAATAGATTGGCGTAATCAGAATAAAATCAACCTCCAATTAGAAATATAAAAATGAAAGAGAAGATAACACAAAACCGATTCTTTTAAAGAAGTAAATTATGTCAGTGTAAATAATAGAGCTTTTTGTTCCCTGAGATCGATATTCCTGTCTTCTTCTTCTTTCCTTCACCTTAATATTTGCACGTAGATCTCTTGTACGTGTTTACCAAGTTGGAAGAACAGATGTACTCCATGCAATTAGGACCTACAACTACAAGCACCAAAGAGGGTAGTCACCAGAAATCACCTTTTTTTTTTCTCTCTGTTTTTTTGTGGTATGGTCATAAATTTCCAAAAAGGTTTCCTTCCACTCCTCATGGAATTATTATTATTTATCTACGGATGGACATTCCATGTGATACCAGACCCATGTTTTAATGGAGGAGTGTTGTAGCAATTATAAACCATCCTCCTCCCTGTCTCTTTGGGTACGTATATCATATCTAAACAACCCCATCTCATTGATTTAGGGAGAAAGACTAGTAGCTCATGAAGGGGCTAAAAGAAAAGTTCCAGACTTTATCTGCAACACAAGCCAAAAAGAACTTTCGAAGCCAAGGACAATGCAACATCCGCTTGAACTAGCATATCAATAAGGGTTATATTGCTGGCATTATTTTCAGCTTTTGGGATGTAGAAAATAACCATCTCAAGCTGCATTAATCTTCTGATCCAAGTAATATAAAAAGAAGATTATTATATATTTCTTGTGAACTCTGAATGTTCTTTATATTTCTTCTTCTTTTCAGAAAAAGTAAACGATATCTCTTCTCTAAATTGGCAATGCACGTTGACGTGTGATGTCAAGACAACTTCAATTAATGCTAGCATATGGATATATATACTACTGTCGCCGTATTAGCCCAACGTGTAGCACGTCAGTTGGCTCGTTCCTTTCTATCAAGGATAGTGATAGGCTTACTACTCTATTATTATTTATTTACTACTTATAAGTTATTAGAATTTTTTTATTTTTTTATCATTTTCTTTTAAATATTTTTTTAACATCCTTAACCATTAAGAAAAAATTAAAAAAATATATAATTTTACTAATAGTCACTTTTTTAATCATTAAGTAAAATAAAAAATTTTAAAAAAATAAAATACAAAATGAGTAATAAATAGATAGTAAAAGAGTAGTAACCTATCATTTTCCTTCTATCAATTGCCAGAAAAATGATAATGCGTCAACAAACTCAAACCGTCAACAGTTAGTCGCCGCCGACCGACGCCACTTCTCAAGTTGACACTTTTAAAATATTTTTCCCTTTCTTCTTTATTATTTCTCCGCTGTTTGGATTTTAATGTTGTTGTTGTTGTTTAAGTTTCATTCTAAAATTTATTCTTTTCAATTCTATTAATTAATATGTCATAATTTAATTAATTAATATTATTTGTTATGTCGATCGCTTAAATAATTTTTTTTTTTTAAATTGTTGCAGTAAATTATTTAAAATATATTATATCAATTAATGTGATTGAGAATAATAAAATTAAAGATAAATAAATAGTCATTGACATCTAAATTCTAAACGGTAACTAAGCATGCACATGCATGAACCTAAAAGTGGATCTCAACATTTTTCTGTGCCGAACCCAACATGACACATCAGATCTGTCTCTTTTTGAATCCCAGTCATGTTCATACAACTAAGAATTATAAAGAAAACGAAAGGAAGAAAAAGCCAGCCCTCTTTGTGAACAACAACCCAACACCGCCCTTTCCCTTGAAATCCAAAAGGGAATTTGGAAATCTCTTTTTACAACTTATGAGCACACTCAAAACAATACTTGTGGCTGAAGATTTTGACAGTGACAGCTAGTGGGTCAATGATTTTAATATTTATATCACTATTAATACATATTATAAAATAAGAGTATTTTTACAAAATAATATTATTTTTATAAGATATTTTACAAAAATGACATTCATTTTAAAATATTCTTACATAAAATATTGTAAAAAAATGAATATCAGTCTGTTTCGATTAACGTACGTAGGACCAATCAATGCTCATCGGATCCATCCAACTGCCGAGTATCATGGGCTTCCTTATTCATTCAATACGCGTACTAATTATTATTTATAGGAATCTAACATATATGCATACCAGCCGACAATAATATAAGCCTTGAACTACCGAATATGGATTTTTACTAAAATAAAACAAAAATAAGTAATAAAAAAATAAAGAAAATCAAATCAAAGAAGAAGAAGAGAGTAAATTTAAGTCAATATAAATGAATATATATTTAGAGAGAGAGATATATATATATATATATATATGTACAAAAAGAGGAAGGCACCCCGATATCCGGCCGAAGCTGGGGCGTCCACATGGAGGCGATCAGAGAGTCGACCCCCTCCCGATGCTGTATTATTTATGATATGAGATCAAGAGGTTGCAGGCCCACATGACTCTTTTATGGTGCAAGCCCAGAAGCAGGCAGGCCACGACCATTGCGCATGCTTTAACCATGAGATTAGGTCAGCTTCGATTTTCATTATCCCTCCCTTGTCTCGCTATGATCTAATGTGGGCCATATTTCTGAACCCCACCCTCCTCACTGCCTGGCCCACTTTCCCCGTGATATGTTCTTGGAGGTTTTCCATCTTTCATTTTTTTTTTTTTCAAGTTAGTTTTCCCCCCATGATCGATGCAGCTAGCTAGCAAGCTTTGGATGGTTTCACTAATTGCGGAACATGCATGCACGTACACTAGATCCATCTGTGTTCATTCAAAATTATATGTGCTGTAGTATTACTATTTTTACCCAGTATGATGTGATTCATTCATCATCACACTTGGCTCGAGTTCAAATTTGGGATCATGATGCTTGGCAGCTCAGTGCCTCTGCCCCTATGTCTTTTTTAAAGTTTATTAACCTTATTCCAATTATCTTAAAGTCGGCAGATCTAATTATTCTTATATATATGTCAAGTTTGACATGTATATATAGATCAAACGACTGTAGGATTATGATTTATATGGTAACGACAAATTAGATGATGATGGACCATAATTTAGTTGAAAACTGAAAAGTTGTCAATTTTTTTTTTTTTTAATGAAAAAAGAAGGGTAATTTCGGCATGTAGTTCTGCGTAGACAGGTAGTGCGTGTATATATATTTTTTATCGTTATTTTTATGGTGTATAGGACGACACAACAAAGTAATTAGAGTGACATGTTTCATCGATCGAACAATGACAGGTGGATTTTGGCACGAGGTAGACTGACATGAGAAGAATGGATATACCTTGGATAGAGCAGGTTCATGGCAAATCATCCAAGCCCATGTCCGGCCAACATCCTCAATTATCTAGCTAAAATTAGACGTTATTATCTATCACACGGTTCAGACCAACGTTATGAGATCGGCTGCACCAAAATCCAAATAAATATTAAAGGGTAATGATATGTATAAACACAAATAGATAAATTTTAAGTACTTTATTCAAAAATAAATCTCACTAAAAAAGGAAAATATTCTAGTCATTTACATAAAAGCAATCACACAAATTGATATAGTTTGATATAGATTTATCGTATAATTATAAAATTACTTTTATTATAAAGTAGATTTAACAGATCGATCAAATAAATCTATATCAATTTGTAAAATTATTTTATATAATTATTTCATAGATGTAGCAGTAATCCTCAAAAATAATAAAGATTTTTACACTTTTTAATCATTACTCAATAATAAAACAACGGATTTGTAAGCAGGTTAGTTGGCAGGATTGACAACTCTTTGCCAAGTTCAGGGACCTAACGTTCTAATCTTTGTAATGGGAGGATATATTAGCTAGGTTTCTTGGCGTGGTCTTAGTTTAATATAGGCCTATTTTAGTCATTCAAGGTCGATAATAATTTTATCGGAACTCGGGAATCCAAAACGCACATACATTTAAATTTTATTCATTCTTCTTGCTTGGTGCATTTAAATACACCATTATGACCAAAATGACCGGTAACTACGTACCTTAGCAAAAAGTAAGCAAAGCAAAAGCAGTGTCGAGTACGGCTGGCTTGCATATCGGCTTTGGGGGAGGAAAACCCATGTGACTTCGAACACCTATCTGTCTTCAACCTCCCGCTACAAGACGTCTCGATCTTAGTCATATTATTATTAATAATGGCAAAACAGATGTTTCGTAGAAATCCGAGGGCTTCTTGCTAGCTTGTCATGCATATTAGGCATGGCTCACACTCCCTTGGCTCAATGCGTTCTACACCAATATCTCAATCGTCGGCTGTCTCCAAAAATTGCGCAGAGCTCCTTCACTATGCGAGGGATCGCCTTTCTGTCGGTGCTATTGTGCGCCACCTTCCACATCGCCTTATCCCTCACCGACGGTACTGACTAATTAATTCAATTGCATACACACATATATATGTATCAGTATGTTTTACGTACATTATATGCATGTATACTACATATATGGTGCTACATCTGCTTCTTTCAAAAGAAACTGGCTTACAAAGTATGATATCATGTTGGGCTTGGGCTATCTTGTTTTCAAAGGAGTGATGCATGGTTGTGATTTGAGATTTCAGTACTGGTTTTCTTAGTTCTTAATTTCCAGCTACAAAACTAGTCCACACTGTGGTTTGCAGGATTAATTTCTTCAGTCAGATTCATCCTATATATATAGCTAATTTGAATTAAGTCGTGATCAAGGTCGACATAGATGTGGAAAGTTTTGAGTATTTCAAATTTTTTTCATGGCGCATAGTTAGGGTGAAACTTGAGATTTCAAGTGAGCAGTAAGCTGCAAACTGTTTCAAACAGAATTGCAAACCGGTAGGTTTGGATATTAAGAAGAGTTGTAAATAGTAATAAAAAGTAAGTTAAAAATAGTAATAAAATAATAAAAATAATAATAAAATATGTGAAAAGTAATAATAAAATAATAAAAAATATGTAAAAAGTAATAAATAGTAATAAAAATAAATAAAAAAATAATAAATAATAATAAGAAGTGTACTTCAATAGTGTAGTAATAATAATATTGAATAATAGTAATAAAAATATATTAAAATAATAATAAAATAATAAACAGCAGCGTAGAAAGTAAAGTGGTCAACACCCCAACACTTAAACCTCTGCATGGGACCAGTGTTTACCCTGCTTTGCCGGATTCCACGTGACGGTGGATTGTTATGTTTTGTCAGAGGTGACGTTGAATTTACAGTTTTCATTCGAACGTAAATTGATGCTCTGGTTGAAATTAACTCGAAAATTACTTCCTTTGTTTTCGGTCGAGCTAATGTAGGTTTGCACCTTTCATAATTCGAATACCTTAAGCATGCTGCAACCGACATAATTCCAATGAACGCCTTTTTTTTGTTTTCCTATGCAGGATTATTACCAAATGGGAACTTCGAGTATGGCCCAAAACCCGCTGACATGAAGGGAACGGTGGTGAAGGGGCGGCATGCCATACCAGAGTGGGAAGTTTCAGGGTTTGTGGAGTACATAAAATCGGGCCAAAAGCAAGGGGACATGATGCTGGTGGTGCCAGAGGGAGCCTTTGCGGTGAGGCTTGGGAACGAGGCGTCGATCAAGCAAAGCATGAAAGTGATCAAGGGAATGTATTATTCGCTCACGTTCAGCGCCGCCCGCACCTGCGCTCAAGAGGAGCGGCTAAACGTGTCGGTGGCACCAGATTGGGGCGTGCTGCCAATGCAAACACTGTATAGCAGTAATGGGTGGGACTCGTATGCGTGGGCGTTCCAAGCCGAGAGCGATGTTGCGGCCATCGTGCTTCATAATCCAGGAGTGGAGGAGGATCCTGCATGTGGCCCTCTTATTGATTCAATTGCAATTAAAGCCTTATACCCTCCTAGACTAACCAACAGTGAGTTCTTTCTAGCATTGACATGATGATCATATTTCGCGCCCACATCCACTCACATGAATGCACGGCTACCCTGACTTTGATATTTCCTTCTACGGGATCTTGCATAAAAATCCATGTGCCTCTGTTTTGGGCTTTAT
Source organism: Carya illinoinensis (assembly GCF_018687715.1). Classification (NCBI taxonomy): domain Eukaryota; kingdom Viridiplantae; phylum Streptophyta; class Magnoliopsida; order Fagales; family Juglandaceae; genus Carya; species Carya illinoinensis. The sequence goes on from NC_056758.1 coordinate 42,628,004, forward strand.
GGACATCCATGATTAAGGTCCCATAGCAGCTATAGCCCAAAGGACCACTTTTTTTCAGTCGCTCGCTTTACCCGCTGGAAGTAGGTAGCAGGTGCCCCTCGTATATATCTGTTTGCAACTTTTGGCACAAGATAGTACTAGAATCCGGCATTTGGGCTCAATTAATGGTTTAGGCACTTTATATATATGAATACGGCGAATTCAGACGTTCGTGGCCATCACTGTCCAAGTAGTGGCAGCTTGCAGCAACTTGGAACATGTCAGAACATCGAGTTAATGAGAGTCTGCAAATCTACCTAACATTAATTTACAGCTTGCCCCAACTGGCTGTCCTATTAGATAGACATTCCTATACAACATATTAGATCTGTAGCATGTCATAATTTATTCTCGTCCCCTAAACTTTTTATGCCATAAACACAGATTTGGTTCAAATGTCAGTCACTTTTATTTTCGGTCATTTAAATATTGAATATCAAAACTTTCACATGGTTCTCTTCAAATTATGATGTTATATTAATCTTTTGATAGCCGACAAGCTTATTTATTTGGACTTTGTGATTGCGTAGAAAACTTACTGAAGAATCCGGATTTCGAAGAAGGACCGTATATATTCCCCAACACGTCCTGGGGAGTCCTCATCCCACCAAACATCGAGGATGACCACTCTCCACTGCCAGGTTGGATGGTGGAGTCACTCAAAGCCGTCAAATACATAGACTCGGACCATTTCTCGGTACCGCAAGGCAAACGAGCCGTAGAACTTGTCGCTGGAAAAGAAAGCGCCATCGCACAAGTGGCCAGGACCATCCCCGGAAAGACCTACGTTCTCTCTTTTGCCGTGGGCGACGCCAGCAACTCCTGTGAAGGGTCCATGATCGTCGAGGCATTTGCCGGCAAGGACACAGTAAAAGTTCCTTACGAATCCAAGGGCAAAGGTGGATACAAGCGTGCTGTACTCAAGTTTGTGGCTACTTCTCCACGAACTCGTATAATGTTCCTCAGCACATTTTACACCATGAGAAGTGATGACTTTTCTTCACTGTGCGGCCCTGTTCTGGATGATGTGAAGCTGTTGAGTGTTCGTAATCCAAGGCGTATGTGATCAGGCCAATGTTAACGTATATTTGGGATCTTTGTGGTCGATACTATGAGTAATTTTGTTTGTAAGGAAGCATTATGGGGTTTTTTAGAGTATAATTCGAAAATAAAAATATATATATACATGATTTGTAAGGATAGAATATATTGGGCATCATGTACTTTAGCAGAATAAATGAGTAAAATGGATATTACATATTCATGATATGTCTTGAAGGTACAAGAAAAAATGTGGTGCCCCTTTCTTTTTAATTTGTTTTTCCAACTAATGAATAATTTTATTTACTCGCTAAACTAAATCTGAACCGGTGCCATACCTCAAAATCATTGAAAATTTATATATTTATTGAACATTTAATAGGACGTGTTTTAATGTAGGGCTTTCATTGAGGCACCATACCTCAAAATCATTGGAAATTTGGAATCTTATGTTATTCATGGATTGATCTTCCCACAACCTGTAAAATATATAAATAGGAGCAATAGTGCTTTTTATTATATAAATCACGTTGGAATTTTATTATTAATTTTAAGTGACTTTAAATTAATTATAAAAAATCACTTAAAAGAAGATATTTTGATTAGAAGTGTTCCAAATATAAAGAAATTTTACAAAGCTTTTTTGCAAAAATACATTTAAAAATTGATATGTTGACATAGTTTCATTTGATATCTTATATGTGTTTTATAATAAAAATAATTTTATAATTTGACGTATCACGTTAAATCACGTTAGCTTGTAAATTTATTTTTATAAATCCTCTTAATAACTAAAATATTTTTTTTATTGATTTAGATCCCGTTTGGATTTGGAAAGTATTTTATCTCATCATTAGAAATTTTCTAAATTTTTATACAAAATATAATAAACGATTTAATTTTTTCAAATTCTAAAATAATAATGATATTAAAAAATAATATTATAATATTATTTTATTCAACTTTTATTTTTCATTTAAAACTATCTCATCTTATCTCTAAACCTAAACTAGTCCTTAAACAAAAATAAATAATTTGAATTTAGAAATAAGATAAAATGAGATGAAATGATTTTAGTTAAAAGATGAAAATTGAATAAAATATTATTAAAATATTATTTTTTTAATATTATTATTGTTTTAAGATTTAAAAAAATTAAATTGAAATTTAAAAAAATTAAATTATTTATTATATTTTATATAAAAATTTAAAAAATATAATAATAAAATAAATTTAGATACTATTCGAATCCAAACGGTCAAGCTAGACGAAAGAGTGGAGAGAGAAGGTGGATGCACAGGCCCAGCTTTTCAGCCCACAGGATTAGACTAACGAGTCGAGAGAGAACAACCTCAATTGGTCGGCCACACGTAGACTTCATTACTCCAGGACTAAAATCGGACGGCCCAGACAACTGCGTCAGCCTGAAGCTAACCTGGAAAGCAAGCGTTAGGGCCTCTCCTCCAGCTCCTCCCTCCGTAATATAAAACCCTCAAAAATCCCAAATGCTCGTTCCTCTCTCGCTCTCTCTCTCTCTCTCTGTGGAATTTGCTCTCCGCGCTACAGACAGGGACTTACATCTGAAAGACGAACAAATGGTATAGCTCTACTCTCGTATTTCCTCCCAGAATATTCCTTTCTTTTGTTTGATCTTCGACTTCATGCCATGTTTCGGCCGTTTTCCATTTCTTATTCTGATTTTGCGTGGCATTTGATCTGTTGCTTTCGTCTTTCAGGCTTTGCCGAATCAACAGACCGTAGATTATCCGAGCTTTAAGCTTGTGATTGTTGGCGATGGTGGAACCGGTAATTTTTTTCTTTAATAGAGTATTTTTCCTTCAAGATCTGTGTGGTTCACTGGTTGTAGGGAAAATTTGGGACAGGAAAATAAAGATATCTAATACAACTAATCCGTGCTGGTCTTGGTTACAAGGCCTCCTTATTTATAGGGTTTCAATTGAAACTACTCGTAAGAAAAAATCTTTAGGGTGAAACTAAGAAAAAGAAGAGAACTTTTCGCAATCTTGATGATTTTCTTATCAAACTAATAACCATTCCTCGTTCTTTTAGGAGTGAGTGGTATTCTTTGCCATTTCCATTTTTGTCAGTTGGATTTCCGTGTGATATATTAATTGCCTTGAATTTTGTGACTATTTCCGAACTCACTGAGTTGTTAAAGCATTTGTATTTTATTACTCTCGATTTTGCTTATTAAATTCCTAATGTTTAAATAATCAAAAATAATGCAGGAAAAACAACGTTTGTGAAAAGGCATCTTACTGGGGAGTTTGAGAAGAAATATGAACGTGAGTTTCATGAATTCGTTTTCATATTTTGGTCCGTTTACTTTGTATTTTGGAAGTATCAAAACCTTGCTGTAAGTGCAAAGTTAAGTATCAAAACCTTGTTGTTTTGTGGGGGCTGATCTTTCATTTGGTGGACAGCGACCATTGGTGTGGAAGTCCATCCATTGGACTTTTTCACCAACTGCGGGAAAATTCGTTTCTACTGCTGGGATACGGCCGGGCAAGAGAAGTTTGGCGGCCTTAGAGATGGTTATTAGTGAGTATTCTGTATAATGAGTTTTGGACAAGATTCTTTATATCCAACTTTCTATTTTGCATAGGTGAGATGTATCTGTTGGGTACCATTGTCGTCTTTAAATCATTTAATGCTTGTAGGCAATAGCTATACTTGTGATTCCTATAAAATAGCCGTTTCATATAAAACACTTGTTTCATAAGAATAGTTGTTTGAACTTTCTTGTGTTCTTGAGATCTACATAATGCCAAGTTGTTTTGTTTTATAATTCAAGAAATAGTAACTTCCATTGTGGTTTTAGGCATGATTTACGAGTTAAGGATAATAATTCTGTTTTTTCTTTTTTTGAAAGTAAGAAGTTTATTGAAATACGTAATTAGGCCTAAGGATAATAATCTTGTTTTTATGCACTTGGATATGGTTTGCAATTTCAACCTACTTGGTGGTTGCGTCTTCTCTGATTACATTCTTCAGTGATTCCAATGTTTTCTCCGTGATATTAATCTGAACTTATCTGAATGTTTGTACGACACTTGGTGTTGTTTATCTAAGCTATGTGAACAACATTATATATACATACATATGTATATATAATATATTGGAGTAAAAATTTTCGGCTTTAGTATCAATTTTCTTGATAATTTTCTGCTGTCAGGACTCTCCCTGAATTTATTTTTGTTTCTTTTTCCTCTTTTATTTTTTTGGTCTTAATATCACTGTAGTCTGATGTTCAGCCTCTTTTGCCTATGTATAAAAACCATTCTCATTGTGCAGCATCCATGGGCAATGTGCAATCATCATGTTTGATGTTACTGCTAGGTTGACATACAAGAATGTTCCAACATGGCACCGCGACCTTTGCCGGTCTGTCCAGAAATCCTGACTGATCACTTGTTAAGTTTTAATGCCTTTTCAAGGCTTCATTGGGATTCATGGCCGCTTTGGCACTTCCTATGTTGTCATTTTTCAGTGTGTGTGAAAACATCCCAATTGTTCTTTGCGGAAACAAGGTTGATGTGAAGAACAGGCAGGTGAAGGCAAAGCAGGTTACTTTCCACCGGAAGAAGAATTTGCAGTATTATGAGATATCGGCCAAGAGCAATTATAACTTTGAGAAGCCCTTCTTATACCTTACCAGGAAACTTGCAGGGTAAATACTTGTTACTTTCTGTAGGGTATACTTTCCCATTCACTTTCAGCGTTCCTGCTAATTCTGCAATATGCTTCTTGTTTTAGGGATCCTAATCTGCATTTTGTTGAAACTCCTGCCCTGGCTCCTCCAGAAGTGCAAATTGACTTGGCTGCACAGCAACAGTAAGCCTTTGTTTATAACTAGAATTCTCTCTCTCTTTCTCTAATGGGGCGCGTATCGCTGTTCCTGTATTTTCTGGGTATCAGTGTGATATAACTAATTGTCATATTTGATTCTGTACTCTTAAGTGCTTCCGTTATATCCTTGGATTTCTCACAGAAAATTCTTGATTTTTGCTTTGAATAAGCTGGATTCCTTGACCCCTCTCTCTGGTCCAATGCATCACAATTGACATTAGCAGTTTAATTTCAGTAATAAATTACTGGATAAGTTTTTATTTAAAAAATATATTACTGATACGTGTGGTGCTCAGAGTTCTTCCTTTCGAGTCTCACTAATTAGTTTGGATCTTAACCTTTGTAATTTTTTTTTTCACAGGCACGAGGCTGAGCTTGCTGCTGCTGCCAGTCAGCCCCTTCCAGATGACGATGATGACACCTTTGAGTAAATTGGGTGATTCTTCTCGCCAGGCTTTCTTACCAAGATTTGCAAGTCCATTGGCCATTTATTTTCTTTTCCCCTACCCCCTCCCAACCCCATAATTGCTGGCATTTGTGAAGGTTGAGAATATATTTTTGGTTGTACAATCTTGAGGACGTGGAGCTGTACCAGTGTGTTGCTTTGTTTTGGTTTTTATGCCTTTAGGCGCGACATTTATATATATTCACTTGGCAATTACATATTTTTCAGAATTTGGCTTCAATCGAGTTTGTGGCCGGCCCCTTTTAAGAGTTTCTAGTTGCCTAATCATTTTCATTGAATGCAAGATATTTTCCTTGAATTTCCCAATGCGACAATACGCCTGAAATTACGCACATACGGTATATTGTAATATACAAGTAATATGTCACAATAAAATGGTTGTGTTGGTCTTGATTATCATATTCTCAAGTATGTTTTAACGTACAAGTGTTGTGAAAAGTATTGTGTTTATCATTTTTCTTAAAAAATAAGACTACAAAGACACTGACTGTAGGGGATCAAAGACTTCCTCCCATCTTACAAGCCTATCGATTTGGTTTCAGCAGTCCACTTGGCAATTACAAGTGCTTGTCGACTAACAACTCTAGGAATCCATATGAACTTCCAAATTCTTTTTCACAGAGGTATCCATCAACATGGTCAACCTAGCCTCTCAATCTTCATGTATTCGGCTTGGCGGTCTGATTGATGGCTTTGTAAACTCTCATGGAGTCGCCTTTAAACTGTACTTTACCAAAACAAGTTTTTCTGCAAGAAGACGCGCCAATATCGCAGCTCTACCTTCGCCCTCGCAGCACGACGTTGTTGGAATTGTTGGAATCTTTTCCATCCATGCATGGTGGATATGTCCTGATGAGTCCCTTGATACTGCAGCAACGAATGATTACTTTCTAGTTGATTTTCCATTTGTCCTCTTCAGGGAGGATCTAGCATTTTTCCTTTTCCATATTCTCAACTTTCTGTACTCCACTCTGTTCTTCTATTCTGTGTTTTACTCTAGTGATCATCTGCATAATAGCATGATAGTGGCTGGAACAAGGGTGAAATCTTATTCTTTTTCCATATCTACGTTCAGTTCTTGTTTGGACTGTACTTTATCGAGTGTAAGATACAGTAGTAATATGGTGGATGATAATAAGAAGGAACTATATATTTTAGTTTTTTAACACTTCGGTGCTCCCTTTTGTTCGAGAGGTACCAGTGGGAGCAAAATAAAATATTCTTGTCCGAAACTGGGACCCCCGATGGCTTAATTCTTTGCGTAAGACAGTGAAGAATATTGATCACGACACCATTGACACGTACTGCATGCTTGCATGCATCCCTAGGAAAAAAGGAAGTTGATTCTCACGTCCACATGGAATATCTTTTACGCTCATCTGGATGGCCATCCTATCTATTATAGATGTTGATGGCATGGAGATTAATTTCCTTGATGTTCACACACGCAGCTGGATGGATGGATGGCTGCTGGAGTCGGAGTGTATGGTTGAAATTGAAGCTTAGAATTTAAGCGGGGGATCTAACGGCATACAAAATTGCGTCCAACAAAAGTCGATCCCATCCCATATATAATATATATGTGTATAAACACTTCACGGCCTCCAACACACTCTTCATCATTCAATAGTCCATACCAAACCAAAACCCTCTGCCAATCTGTATCTCTCCCACCCGTACGCCCTCCCCATAAATGGTGAGCCTCTCTCTCTCTCTCTCTCTCTCTCTCTCTCTCTCTCTCTCTCTACATATATGTACATATATGTGTGTATATATATTACGTACTTGCTACAGTTTTCTTCATGTATATAAGTTGCATGTCATGGTGACATTGCTCTATTTATTTGGCGCTTTCGAATCAGCAACCCGTGGCTCACCCTTCCTTTAAGCTCGTGATCGTCGGTGATGGTGGAACTGGTACTCTCTCTCTCTCTCTCTCCCGAATCTTGTCTTGTCCGTTGTTCTTTTAATATGTTTCTCAAGACCATTCTGTTTCTTATTCACTTTTATGCTTTGTTGGCAACCAAATGGGGCGTATGACCTCTCCAGGCTCTCCTACCCCCCACCTCCCCTTTCTCTTAAATCTAAATGAAGCGTTTTTTATTCTGTACAGGCAAGACTACGTTTGTCAAACGTCATCTTACCGGAGAGTTCGAGAAGAGATATGAGCGTATGGACTCTTTTCTCTTTCTATTTTTCTAACATTCGTTGTTGTGATTGTTTGGACTCTGTTTGTGTGTGCTCCCGCTCCAGACTTGATGATAAATATGTAACTTGTGAAATCTTCAACATCCCTATCTACAGCCACAATCGGTGTGGAAGTTCATCCGCTGGATTTCTTCACGAATTTCGGGAAGATCAGGTTCGACTGCTGGGATACTGCTGGCCAGGAGAAGTTTGGTGGACTCAGAGATGGTTACTAGTATGCATTTTTACCCTGTTTTACAATAAACTATAGTGATTACAGCGTACGTGGATCATATTGGCATTGTTAACTTGGATGATCCGCTACATCTTTCCGCAAGTTTACTGCAACACTTGAATATCAGGGGCATTGTGTTCTTTAGTTGTTGATACTGCAGAGAGAGAACTTGGAATTAGTGCTTATTGCTGATTCTGTTTACTTACATTCACGTTAAGTTTGTAAAAGAACAATAGAGGAGATATCTGAACAAAACCAAATCTCTTGATGTGACATTGTGGTAGAACAATCTGGCCATCTTGTGTTTGTCGGTTTGATAAGAGAGTTCTGGGTATACGATTTTTGTCAAAGATTTGAATTGATTCATTGCGACTCTGTTTAATCTGGGACTTTTGTGGTTGTGAATATGTTATGAATTGTGCATGACAGTGTGCATCTAAATTTCTGGATCAGTCTTTCATTCATTCTTTTTTGACACTTGTTATGCCTACTTTTTTTATTTTCAGTATTCATGGACAATGTGCCATAATCATGTTTGATGTCACTGCTCGCCTGACATACAAAAATGTCCCAACATGGCACCGCGATCTTTGCAGGTGAGTTGGTGATGCCTTTTCTTTTCATTGTTTTGATTTTCTGTTTCCCCTTATTTCCTATATTGTACTACTGTCTAACTCTCCGTGTTTCTCTTTTACTAAGCAAAAACGCCCTTCTAAGTGGGTTCTTTGTTGCTATTTTATCAGGGTCTGTGACAACATTCCCATAGTTTTGTGTGGTAACAAGGTCGATGTCAAAAACAGGCAGGTCAAAGCAAAGCAGGTTACCTTTCACAGAAAGAAAAACCTGCAGTATTATGAAATTTCTGCAAAGAGCAATTACAACTTTGAGAAACCTTTCTTGTATCTTGCCCGAAAGCTAGCAGGGTAATGTTCTCGTGAATTCATTTCATTGTTATTTTTGCATTTCGGTTTTGGTTCTTTACTGCCTCTTGCAGGCAGATATATGGGAAGATAGTTTAACTAAGCAACTGGTAACTGCAGAAATCTTGATCTACACTTTGTTGAATCGCCTGCTCTTGCTCCTCCTGAAGTTCAAATTGACATGGCTGCACAAGCACAGTAAGTGATTATGCCTTTTTCCCTGATTCATGTTAGCTTTTCCTTTCTCATCTCTTCGAACTTTGGCCACCGAAGCTTTATTTTTTGAGACAATTAAATTCTTCCAATCATATTATAGTATCTATACACTGAGGCAGCTTTGTTCCCTCATCAATGAATAGATTGTATTCTGCTGCCACTTTTATGAATCCTCAGTGAACTCGTGCTGATACAAATTATTGTGGAATTATTGTTCAGACATGAAGCCGAGCTAAATTATGCAGTTGCACAGCCTCTTCCGGATGAAGACGATGATTTTATTGAGCCGGTCTATTTTGTTTAGACCGATAGTCTTGCTGGATTTAGGTTGTTTGGACAGGTTACTTTGCAATATTGCTTGGGTATCCTCTGTAGATTAAGGTTGGTTATTGTAGTTTTTTTTTTTTTTTTTTGGGTTCAAAGCTCAGATGCCTTTTTCTCAGGTCATATAGGGTTTACTTTTCTAGTACTCTCCGTTGATGCGTTGGTGGGTCATGGGTGGGTGTTTGATGTGCACAGATGTTCGGAACCACGATTCTTGTGTTGTCAAGTTATTACCTTGTAGCTAGAGAACCGAGGTCATATTGAGGAAGGTGATATCAATTGAATTGCTCCATTTTAGAAATTCTTCCTTGTGAAAGGATTCGATTCCCCTGAACAGCATGCTAGGTTTGAAAAACCATGAGACCTCCTTTTTGGACAGAGCACGGGCAATGTAACAATATATGTTACAAGACATGAAAACACGAGAAAGTTTACAGACCATTAGCTCACCATACAGGATAATAGTCTAAGATACACTTTCCCTTTCAAATTCCCAAGTTAGAATCATCCAAACACCCACTCTTACTAATAATGGAAAGAGGTTCGACGCAGATCATTTGTCATTAAAAAGACCGTAATAATCCCAACTAATGCGACCGGAACTATCCATTCCAAATCATCTTTGCAAGACAATGCTGTTGATCAGTCCATCGATCTCTAGAACAATTATCAATTATAGCATGTGTTTGCTCTTCAGTATCAGTCAGATTGTCACCCGTCTATGCAGTCCTCTTCAGCTTACCTTTTCCAATGTTGAGGTGCTTCAATGTCCATATATTCCCTATGAATATCGTCCAAATCTTCGCACTGCGTCCTTCTACAAGTTGGGAAAACTACTTGGTTTTAAGAAACAGAGATGCCTTTAGTTACTTTGTCAATTTGACCGAACAGTAAGAATTCCAAGACCTAAAATTCACTGAATAATTGGATTTCATGAAATTCGCCCTCCATTGGATCAGCTATCGTACTCATCATCAGCAAACCCCGAGGAACTCCATGGTTGGACTTGATAATCAAGTGACCTGCAAACATCCATATTCAGGATAAGTTTGAACTCGATAATCAAGTCTTAAGCCTGAAATAATGGGATCAACCGACCACTCAGTTTTCAAAGTTCAAGACAGTATATCTACAGCTCATTAAGTGGTTTGTACAATGATAATGATACAAGAAGAGTAGCATTATGTAGTGCGTTGTGAGATTATAAATAAATAACAGAGAAAAATAATAATAACACCCCCTCAAGCAAAATTTGAGTCCTCTAAAGCAAAATTAAACGGACAGTGAAGAGTAAATACAGAAACCAAAAATTGTCTGCGTCCAATATCAATCTCATTTGGCAAAAATGCATACTACCACCAAAAAGCTCCCCAAGTCCTCTAGAATGGATTCTAAGAAGGTAACTGAGGCAAGAAAAGACATGCCCATGTCTTCCTTCACTAATAAAGAAAACTTATGTTCACAGAAATGAAATAAGTGACATTTGTAGGCAGGAAAAAAGTGTAATCGAGTTCGCTATCACTTCTTAAAGTTAATTAAAAAAAAAAAACAACCGAAGTACCCATTGCACCTTGATCAGCAAATATTTCAAGTCAATGTTTGGCACACTTTTCTCCAAGCACACAACATTTCCTTTCTCCGTTTGCTTCTTTTAACCAGGCTGTTGATGGTCACTAATTTTTTAATAAATGTCAACTCCCTCCAGTGTCATAATCATATGAGGGCATGCAACAAATCTTTAATCATATAGTGATCAACCCAGAGTACATCACTATGCATCCATAGTTCATTATAATGATAGCTTCTTATCATTCAATTTTATAATTGAACGATCAGGTTTGTTGCTTTTTGAGTATAACTATGAACAATAATTAAGGTCTCTATTCTCCCTCCAAATAAGAATTCCATGGTATGGCTGGGGTTTTATGAAAAACCCAAGTCATCATGCCCCAAGTAACAGAGTGAAAGAAACCACTTCCTATTACTGATTAGCAGATATCCACCATGAAAAGTATAAAGAGGGAAGTTCCTAAAAGGGAAGCAAGGAAGTAGGGTATTCGAAGGGAGCTTTGAAATATTGTCCCAGGTCTTTAACAAAAGTGCAAGGATTGTGGGTTGACTTCAGTAACACAATAGGACTTCCAGAAACATTAATAAAGTTTCTTAAAGCAGTGTATTCACATGTATACTCCCAGTGTACCTGGCTTACACCTTCTTTACATTAATAAAGTTTAATATTCCTTATAAAAAATAAAATAAAAATAAATAAAAAAAGGACTTCCAGAAACATAGATTATCATCCAAGTCGATCATATGGATTATAACAGTCACTGAAGGTAGCATCAAATCTATCAAATATTAAATGCAATAGAAAACTAGAAAAATTCATACCTGTCAATTTGGAGAAATGATTGGAAATTAAACTAAATTAACAGAAACGTATCCATAAGAGAAAACTTTATATACTAAATAAAGATTTTATATGTAAGAAAACATGGTGATGTGAATTATTTGAAAAAGAAGTTTAATAAGAAGACCTTCATATCAAGATTGATCTCCCAGCTGTTTCAAAAACTGATTTCACATTGGCACCACGTGTGTCCATGGTTCCAAGCAGACCTGAAATCAACTATATCATTGAACCAGATTAAATAATGATACCACACGGTGGAAATCTATCATCTTGTGTAAAATTGGATGCAGTTCTTGCCCAAATTGTATAATCCCAGAGAAAGGCAGCAAAACCCAGCATCATCTTCAGACCTTTGGAAGCAAGGCATGCAAGCCTCCAACTTTGGCCCTGGAAAAAGTAGGGGTTTCATCAATAACACTCCTGAAACAGAATACCCAGTGCTATATGGTGAGGCCATCAAGCAAGACCATGTTAAAATCAAAATGTTTATACAAAGGAGCACAAAATAGCTTTCTTTTTACTCCCTTGTTTGTACGACAAGTCAATTGATGTTATGACTACTACTGCATGAAATGAAATGGAATACTGATATATTGAGGGAAAGGGATAACAATAATATCCATGGGCTAGAAGATTTAAGAAAATCTCAATCCCCAGGATTCAAATTCCACATGTCTACGAATAAACAACTGAAGATCTTCCACCATTCTTTCTAATACCACATTGGTCAACCCGCCAAACATGATAAAAGACAGGCAAAACACACCAATATTCTACGCAAATGGACATATGGGTCAGACTGAAAATTGTCATTTACATATCCAGAACACCAGATATAGCACATGCTATTCAAGCTCTCTCTCTCCAATCTACAAGCTGCAAATTCAGAGGTCAACAAGAGCTTTCAAAAGATATGAAAGCCAAATGTCTCTGGTGATTGAAAACAAATTCATGATCTTTGCTTGAACATAATTAGAATCATAAATCCACCCCCAAAATTCAATAACATAAGTACATAACACATGAACAAGAGAAAAAAATAAGAGCACCACAATGAGCCTGGAAATATTCATTTCTGTATAAAAGTATTTGGTACATAATTTCCAAACTACTGATTGACCACCAAGACCAACGCTACAAAATGAACCCATTTCTCCAGCTTCTTACAATGATCCAGGGCCTTAAAGCCAACAGTGAATATCTCATTCTAAGGTAAAACAAAATACCCTGATTATTAGTTAACTACAATAAATGCCAGTTCGGGCTGATTTTAAATTCCTTATCTCCATCAAATGTTCATCATTAGAAATGTTGAGTGAAATACGGAGATTTGTCAATAGAGCTTCCTGTTCCCAACTTAAGGACCCAGAAGCATATATTGCTTCTAGAGTGCAGCGATAAGCATGCAACTCTAATATATGGATTCTTGCCGCTACATCGTCATTCATGGAAATAAGACATTTTCCTTCCTCATATCCACGGTTATCAAAGGAATTTGCATCTTGAGCATGGCCTGATAAAATATGACCAGACAACTTATTTGGACTGTCACTAACAACACTACAACTACCAACAGAAGATGAAACACTACCACAATCAATAGGTTCCGAACTTCTTTCATGAAGACAAAAAATTGAACCATTCTGATTGCCCCTCTTCAATTCAAAATATCCAGTTTCATTATTAGAGGAAGCATGCATGTATGTTTCACCCGGATTTACTCGTGGGTAAGCAACAGCATCTACCTTTTCCAGCAATGGGGATACAGACTCTGAAATCAGTCTTCTATGCTCACCCTCTTTCTGGATTCCTCTCACTTTTTTGGTATTTGCTTCAATATGAGAGGAGAAATAAGGGGAAAATCTCTTCAATGTTCTTGATGAGACAATATGAGACTCCTGGAAACAAGTATTGTCTTGAGCAGCTAAACAATTATTTCCTGTCTGCATCTTTCTCCTTGTATTAAATTGCGGAAACTCAGAAGTCATATGATGACAGTTCAAGCTAGACGGCTTGTCACGTTTCACCACCTCAAAACTCCCTTGACCCTGTGAACAAAAGCCAAAATAAAATCAGTCAATGCAGAGGCAAGGATACTGCATACTGATTCGGTGCCACTATGGTCCTGGGAAAAACACCATGCAAACAATGATAGGCAGTGTTTCTCGATCAAAGTGCAAACTATTCACTGACTGTTACACAGAAATTCAACTACCAAGTGAGAAAAATTATCGGGGACACACTAGAAAAGCAAGAACCATCAAATGTTCTCACTGAAGTCTGATTGAAACTCAGCATAATAACAAACCAAGGCAAGATAAAAACAGAAACTCACCTTTCCAAGCACAAACCATTCATTATCTTGCCAAGACTGACGCACCCGGATGTTGGATTTGTGAACTTTGAACTCCTCATGAGATCCCAATAGCCTAGCCAAATAATAATCCCAGCTTAAGACCTTCGAAACCATGGCTATTTTCCACGAACCAACATCAAACACTTCCACCACATCTCCAACCGCCCAACTCTCCACACTTCCCACCGGAGGGCAAGGCCTAATGGCATTCCTTGGCACTCGCTCCACAAGTGCCTCACTTCCCATGCTGCAAGAACCTTCGAATACAACACTGTAAGTGCGCCCATTATCTGAGATAATCCTAGCACAATGCCACTCACCTGGAGGCACCTCTTTCTTTATCAGTACCTCAACTTTACCCCCCTTCGTGAATCTCATGATTGTTATGCTACCACAAAACTCAAAATCACAAAACCTGTACCAACAAAGAAAATTATATGTTACAATCAGAGGAATCTATTTTTAATCAAAACATTTCAAATAGCACACTTTTCATCCAATGGGCCATTGATTGCAATAGCCATAAAGAAATGCAGAAGCAATTCCAAGAGCAGTTAGCAGTAACATCATGCTGTGCGAACTGTTTATATGATGTTGACAATTAAACATAAAATTTAACTTCTTTTCAGAAAAAAGCCAATCATTCTGATGTTTATTGGAACAACCATCGTGTGTGTGCAAGTGTATATATATAATTTAACTTCTTTTTATTGTGTGCTTTAACTTGAAATCATAATCTGATAATCTCTTTTCACAGAGAACTAACAATCCAATAAAACCAATGAAATGTTAACAGAATCAGGAAAAATAATAATAATAATAATAAAATTAAAAATTAAAAAAATAAAATAAAAATCTAGAATACGGTTGCTAGATCATGCACAAATTAATTACACAACAATTAGTTTCAATAGAACATCTTACAACCCAAATATATACAACAGAACTACTAAATCAAAGGCCAAGATAGCATATATTTAAATAAATCGATAATCCAAATAAAATAAAATTAAAAAATCATCAAAAGACAAACATGTCCTGTGCAACCACTGGATTTAAAAAAAAAAAAAAAAAAAAAAAAACAACTAGAAGCCAAAGATAAAACTTTCATTCTTTAGGCATGCAGAGAACATCAAACTCAAAAGAACGAGAGAAAAAAGAGCCAAAGTATTTGAGCTTGTACCAAAATAAATCCAGATAGGATCAAAATAAACAAGTATTCAGAGAAATAATCAAAACCCTAGAACTCGAATTGAGGAGAAAATTCACTGACCTTCCTCGATGATCGTGCGGAATTCGGTCACTGGGGAATCTTGCTTTCTTGTCTTGATCGAGTTGTGCTTCTCATTCAAATGGATTTGTGTTTCTTGTGATCTGTGGCTTGAAAGGGGGAAAAAATCTAGGGTTTGTGAAAATAAAAATATCGTATATTCGTATATTTAAACTTTTAATTACCCAATAAATAGGTGTTTTTTCTTTCGTGTGTTTTAAGTTTTGAAATATCGCCATCAAAATAAAATAAGAATTTTTTTTTGAAATATCCACCATATAAAGTAGGGATGCTACATCTAAAAAAAAAAAAAGTAGGGATGCGCAGTGCGCACACCTAGTCTTCTTCTTTTTAATTTTTATTTTTTTTCTAAAAATTTGTAGACGGAGTGTCATTTAATTGATAAATTCTGTTATATATAATTATTTTTATATATTTTATTAATGTAATTAATTAAAATAATTATTTTATATTTTAAAAAATAACATATTCAATCATAGAGTACATAAATAAATACATAAAAATAACTGATCATAAAATTTTTGTTAATTCAAATTGACTTATAAACACAAAAGATGTCTCAACGCTACTGCTACATTGAGAAATTTTCGACATTTCTGATAAATGAAAAAATATTGTTGTACGATGAGCACAAAAAAAAAAAAAAAAAAGGGAATTTCACGTTTTTTTCTTGCAATTTTATCTCTATATTTTTTGGGAAATTGAATATATTAAGCATATGAAGTATCGGGTCAGATACCTTTCCAAGATATGTCGTTGGGTGCCAACGAAAAAAGTAAAAAGAATTAAAAAAAAAAAAGTTTTATTACGTACAAGCATAGTCGTGCACTAATTTATATATTAATATTGATTTATTTATACTTAAAATTTAAATTAATATTATTTTTAATAAAATTTATTTTTTAACCAATCACATCATATTAATGTATAAATTAATATACAATCGTGCTTGTAATTATATTCTTCTAATAAAAAAAAACTCAGGTTGTTGGGTGGAATATCATTTCCTATATGTTGCTCATACTAAACTTGTACTCGAAGTCGGAGAATAGCATCCTCTCACAAAGCATTTAACCATAAAAATTTGGTGCGATTACTTTGTTTTTTGTTTTTTTCACGTGTTTAACACTTCGTTGTACAAAGTTAAAGGCACGACAGTGGAAATCCTCGAGATAAGGTGTGTTTAACACTTCTTTTTTTTCAGTTGGATTTTAAAAGATTTTCTCACATCCTCTTCATATTTATTTATTTTTATTTAGAAAATACATACAGACTGTGAATTATAATTGACAGTCTTTTATATTTTTAGATTGAACCATTATTCTCTTAATTATTATTAATTTTTTATAATTATAGAATTTTTAGATCAGTAATTAGATCTTTAATAATTAATATCAAAGAAAAAATCACGTCAAATTAGTTCAAATCATGGAGAGGGTAACTTATAAAATAGATTAAACTGTCTTAATACTATGTATGAGTATAACGTTAAGTCATTGAATATTGATAAATGACTAAAGCCACCAAAAGGAGAGATACCACCATGTTAGTGTCGATAAATGTAGACATCGGATTCGAAGTCGTGATGGAATGTTATGGTCCTGAGGATTAAAATTTTAACCAAATTAATATCTAATAATCTTAGAACTTTTAGATCAATAATTGAGTATTTAGTATATTCTCTTATAATTTAACTGTAAGATAACTTGATATAGTTTTTTAGAATTACAATATGAAAAATTATATTTGTCATCACATACACTACACACAAATATGTAATTTATCAATTTTATCATTTTATTTAAACACACACATATTAATATGTAAACACGTGTGTTTAAATATAAAAAAATAAAAATAAAAAATTACATGTTAATATATGGTGCGAGGATGATGGGTAGTATTCTTCTTTAGTGAAAACTATTATCCGCATGAACATTGTAATACAATATTATAAAAGGAATAGTTTTTACTAAGTTTGGTTTGAATTAAGAGGGGCCCTTAATTCATATCATTATTACAATTTTCACACAAAATATAATAAAGAATTTAAAATTTTCAAATATCAAAATAATAATATTATTAAAAAGTAATATTCTAATAATATTTTATTCAATTTTTAACTTTCATCTCAATCCATTATCTAAACCTAACCTTAAACACCTGGGGTGAGAACGAATCGCCCCAAAAGCACTAATTAAGCATATTTTGAGCAGCTTTATGAGTTGTTGGAAACAAAATTTTGAATACCATTTTGGTCATCATTTCGGTTAAGACACTGGAACGAAATATTTCGATACCGATACCATTTTAAGATAATCTATATATAATAAATTAATTTTATATGTATGTATGATATTTCAAACTAATATTAATGCAAATCTTAAAAAGTTAAAACACATATTTATAAAACTCAATATAACTTCTACATTCTCAATCTAACTATTTAAAAAAGTAATCACTTATTTTTATCACCAAAATGAGAGTAGGAATTTGATTTTCAGTTATTGAGAAAATAATTTTCATATGTGAGAATTGAAGTGAAAATTATAAAAAAAAAAAATCTTAATTTCTTATATTAAAAATAAAAATTCATTAATTTCGTTGGGCACATTGAAAACCAATTGGTATTGACCAAAATATATCGGTAATGCCAGCCGTATCAGCCCGTACGAAATTTAAAACACTGGGACTCGGAAAGCCCACCAAAATGTGAAGCTAAACGCAGAAGGAATCTACACTTCTAACAAAGCCTCGATTCATCTCGGCCCATTTGAAGTACCTCAAAGCGGAGCCGACCTTGGCTCGCTCGTGCGAGTTTGGAAAACAAACAAAATTATAAAGGGTAAAGATTTAAAAAAAAAAAAAAATATTTTTACATCACAACGATGACAATAATGTCAATAAAGCCAACTGTTTTTCACCTCTTCTTCGGAGATGAGTATCCATATCCCAACCATCATTGTAAAAAGGAATTAAAAAAAAAGAGTTCCCCATAAGGTTTTGCAACATTTAATTTCAGATTCGACTTGCTCAATCCTTTCAGCTCGGAGTTTAATCGATCTTGTCAGATGAATCGAGCCCGTAATCGAAGCAATGCATAATTACTCGTTCTTGGTTTATCAACTGAAAACTAATAAAACATTCGCTGCTGCCCTCGGACACTCCCGGGTCTCGTTTGTTTTCTTAACGACGTTAATCTTTCACCCACGAAGGCGGATGAGGGAGGACTGAGTAGTAGTTTGCCTTACAGACATGCATGTCACTGAACAATGCAAAAAGACATTTGATACCGCATCTTGCTTGTCTTCATGAACTGTTCTCTAATATGCGACTCTTGACCGAATCACCTGTCTTCTACAGCATTTTGAATGTGTACGTGCAACTTATCCTCAACATTTGTTTTGTCTTACAACAGTGGCAACATCTTGAATCACTAACAGGCTTTTGAACCTCCTAGACAATGCGAATAGGAAATATGGGGTGGACATTAGATTGATACCTAGATTGTAACTATTTCAAAAGTAGTGGCACTACTTAAAATTATCAGGTCGATCTTGTTGCAATCTAGAAAGTTAGGCATGGGTATCGCCTCACCAA
Organism: Carya illinoinensis; assembly: GCF_018687715.1. NCBI lineage: Eukaryota > Viridiplantae > Streptophyta > Magnoliopsida > Fagales > Juglandaceae > Carya > Carya illinoinensis. Next base: position 42,646,962 of record NC_056758.1, read on the forward strand.
ATGGGAAAATCTGCATCTTTTAAACAGATGGCTCGGCAAATAGATATCTGATTAAGGGAGAAACCACTGCTATGCTTAAACTGTTACCCAGCAATGCGTACCTGCAGCAAAAGAAACAAAATTATTTCACATATTGGCCCAATAGAGTCTTCTTCTACAATGAGATGTTCAGAGGTAGTAACTGATTCTTCATAAATAGAAGAATCAGAAGAGTAAAATAAGGCAACAATTAAATTCGTGAATTGCGTACCGTTGTCTAAGGCTTACGTGCTGTGGAAAGTGAAAGTCTTCCGGAAATGAATGTAGATTGGCAACCTAATTATTGTGTGGGTGGTGTTTTGAGAGGAGGGGGAGGGGGGGATCTCTCACAATTAGCAAAAATGAAATTGGAAAATGTAAACAACCAAAAGAAAAGTGAAACAAACACACAGACACACATAGCATAATGCACATACCTCCCTAGGAGTAAAAAATCTAAGGCATTGCTCTTTCAGCGGAGATGATTTACCTTTCTTCTTTGGCTGCATGTTCACCAATTTATATAAGTCATGGCTACGGAAAAACCATAACAAAATACTATTAAAAAGCTCTCAGTAAAACAAGAGGATAAAATCAAGAGGTGTGAATTTTCTTGCCCAAACTAGATATAATAAGGTGTAACATAATCATTCAGAGCCCTGTAATATATACCAGAATATGACATAAAGTAGCTAATTTGATCCAAACAGTCATTTTATTGAAAGTAAGTTTTGACCTGGCAAGTGTTTAGAATACTATTGAAAGCATTTTTCTTACGCAATCTCCTATTAGCTCTATTTGTGGTCCCAACTCCAAGTGCGTGGTTATGTACTTATGTACCTACCCACAACATTCAATAAAACCCTACCTGGACAGTAGCCAAAAGAGAGCCAGTCCCTTTCACATATCGATAGTAACTTTTGGTAAAACAACAGCAACGCTTTGAATCAAGATAGACAATATCTGAAGTCTTTTTAAGGATATAGTTAGACAAAGAGGGAGAGAGAACAAGATTTGGTTTATGAATAATGACATAAAAAATAGAAGGTGTCAATAATGACTACGAAAAGAAATTAAGGATACCCATAACACTTCCCCACCGCTCTATCAAGCTCAGTGGAACAAGGTACTGGTCTAAAGAGCTACGATCATGTCCATTCACATTATCATTTTTCTCTAGGGATCCATAAGCATCTGTAGGAACATTGGCGCTGTCCAAGAAACCAGATTTGGTACCTGTTTGATCACCGTGATTCTTGAATTCAAGAAATTTCTCCACTGGCTCGCAGGACTGCAGCACTTTGTCCCAGCTCTCCTCTGATTGATCATGTTCATTGGCCACTGTGTTATCATCATGCCCAAACAGTGGGCTTGGAGACAAAAGCAGCCTGTTATTGAGAAGTTGATTTTGGAAAGATGAAGGTCTTCTTTTTGCCTATAAAGTAAAGAAGATCGATTATGCAGCTATATTAAGAATCTTGGGAAGATGAAAAAACAAACGGATCCAAAATCCTGGATAACTAAAAATCTTCTACAATATGTTTTTCAACAAACTTATCCATAAACATGGTTAGTCAACCATGAAGTGGGAAACAGGAGCTTCAATAGTCACATTGAATATTGATAAAGATATCAATCATACCATGACCAGTCTTCAATACCTTTACAATATAAGTGGAAAGGTGCTTCTTACTTGGCTTTTAAGCAAGAATTTTTTATTTTGTGACTGGCAAAAGAATATATCATTCATATACACAGAGTTGGTACAATAAATATTTTCTGAAAATAAAAACAAAATTTAACAGAAATCAATTACTTGATAATTTTATATCCACTCTCCATGTTTAGAAAAAATATGTGGGAAGACGTCATAAATCTTAGAAATGCAAGCATCTTGCAGTCACTTCCCCAACTAAAATCAAATTACCAAAGCCTATACATGTTCCACTAGGCATATCATTTTTAAGATTCTATCATGCCTAGGGGCAAAAGTATTGAGTCTCTCCAGCCAACTAAACCAAATTCATCACTTGAATATCTATCTGTCAAAATGAAACTCAATTTCGTTCAAAACTAAATAAAGGTTATCATCAAACACTGTTCCTGCCTAAATAGGTCCTCGGAGGGTAGGGCTTGGAGTCAGTCCCACCCTTCAACAATTCTCGCATGAAGTGGCCACCTTCATGTATTTTACCCACACACACACACTTAGTAGCCCGAAACCCTTACCACAGCACCAGAAAAAGGCCCCTTATGAAGTTCAACTGTTTTAAAAATAGATAAACCTCAGCTCAATTCATTGGGCGTTAAAAACTAACTAAATTCATCTGCTCCACAGTTTAGGAGAGTATTTTTTAGAATCAAGGTGAAAAAAATAATGATAAAAAAAATCTACTAATAGCAATTCAAATAGAGAGAGAGAGAGATAGGATACCAGGCAAAAATAACGTGGCCTGGAATATGGGACACCAAATTGTAAAGGGCTCAATATAAACTCCTGTACAACAAAGTTTGTTTTTGCCAATATATCAATCATTTTTGTATGTGTATTAGATGTCTGCGAAGAAGGAAAAAAAGGTCAGCAGAAGGAAAAAGAAAATCTTCAACAGAAAAGGACGTATGCCTATCACCAAGTGAGAAATTTAACTTCAGGTAATGAGCAGAAATATAAAGAACAAACCTCAAATCCAACGACATTTTCCACTAGTAACATATTTGGAGGCTTTGAAGTGTGTGGAATAAGTTCAAGAATCTTGAGAAAAGAGAACGCCCTAGCATCACCAGAATCCTTTTGGAGACCTAATCATAAGATGTTTGCTGAAACGATTGAGCAATTAACAACATCATCGATAGAATATAGCGATGATGAGTTTTGCTACATACAAGCACAGTTGCGGACTAATCTGTGTACCAATACTGATTTATTCATATTTAAAATTTAAATTAACACTATTTTTAATAAAATCTACTTTTTGACCAATCACATCACATTAGTGGACAGATTAGTGCACAATTGTGCTTGCAACTATATTTTTCCAGCGACGATTTACCTTGCCGAGTGTAAGGTTGACAGGGAGGAGAAAGAAGCCATGCGTGTGCCCCATAGCCGTCAAGATCGGCAGCAGTCAAGCTCTGAATATTACCCTGTGCCAATCAACAAATTTACAAGACAAACTCTGTTACTTCAGAAAACTTTGTCTTGGCAAGAGAAAATCCAAACCCCAACAATTTGAAAAAAGAAGTAGCTTAAAGGCAAGGTCCAGACTTTGGACAAAGAAGAAATCCTCGTTTTGAGCAGCTTAAAGCACAAATACAAACTAGTATTTTAACCAGGGACGATATGAGTAGTAACAAACTAGCCTTTCTGGAGCAGCTTAAAGATGAACACCCAAAATGTCTCATTTTTCAAATAGCAAAATCCATTTTCAAAAACCCAATGCCAAATATTCAAAATTGGGTACTGATGACAGACGAAATATCAAAGTTAACCGGGGACAATATGTGGCCAACCTAGAGTTTGCATTAAGGGAAAAACTACATTAACCTCCATGAGTATAATCAAGGTGAACAGTCAAGCAAATAATTCAGTAGCAAAAAGTTGCAGTGTCCTTGTAAACTGGAGAAATGAGAGTTAAAATGGAAAGAGTTTTTAGATTGAAAATGTTACACGGTAAGCTGGGTGTACCGGTATTAAAACTTGACCCCATCATCCTACTCATGAAAGCAAAACAATCAGTATATACTATTTTTCTGAAAGAGCAAACCTGACGGGGACGGTGGCCAAAATTGAGCTCGTAAACATCGTTAGCTTTGTCATTTATATCGAACGCGTCTACTACTTTTGCATTTACACCCGACTTCATTAGCGAGTACCTCTAACCAAACCATAAACAGATTAATTTCAAAACACACACATACAGCGAGAGAATAAAAGTTTAGGTTGAGAATTTATATTACCAGGCCCCCAATACCGCTGTAGAATTCGAGAACTCTCCAGGGCTTATCTACTTGCTTGAGAGAACCCTCCGCCATGGGATCGGGTTGTTGTCTCCGACTAAGGGGGCCGTTTTTCTCATACAAGACGGGGCGATAAAGAAGTAGCCTATTCGATTTGGTTGAGCGGTGAAATACCGGCGGTTCCAATCACTAGGTTTTTGTCACGGAAAACGCCACTTCCACAGTAACCGAAATTATCTACCGAATTTCATTTTATTTAATGATTAATAAAGTATTTTTAAATGAATTTATAAATTTCTTTATTTTTGAAAAATATTTAAATAATTTTAAAAAGTGTTGGTAAAAAAATATATATTTGGCTGATAGTTAAAGGATTCTCTGCGGATATAGTAATTTCCTTTTATCACAATTTGGTATATAAGCATTCAGGAGGTTTCGGGAAGAAAATCTTAATCCTATTTAGACATTAAGTTAAGTTCTTTATAAATAATAATGAGTTAAGAAGGTGAAATAAGTTTTATGAGACTCGCTTAAAATGAGTTTAGATATTTTTAGATATTAAAATAAGTTTATAAATATTTATGAGAAGTTAAAAAAATTTGTGGATCTCACGTATAAATAAGTTTTGAATTAAGATAAGTTTTTAATAATTTAAAAATTAAGTATTTAAATGTTAAATTCAGTTTAAAATTATATTGAATTAAACCTAACAACCAGACCAGACATAGTTAAATTGAAGTACTGCTACACTTGCGTTGAGGATGGGCTGGGGTCAGTGACTTCTATAGGCTCGGATGGTTAATGTCTTCTTTACAAGTTTTATTGTATTTCCGTATCCGAGCTAGGTTTGTGTTAATAAGCCTAGTTGCTTTACCCTCATTTATGTTTATTTGCTGTTAAAACATCCATGACCTCTACTATGCTCTACGTGGGATTTGTAAAGATTTTTATTGGAGTACATATACCATGCTGAATAGTGTAATACATTCTGGAAAATTATTGAATTTTCTGTCATTTCCTCTCATTTTTTCTTTTCTTTTATTGGAATAGTACTCATCAAATAGAGCAAATCAGTATTATCTTATTGAGTTCTTGAGGTGTGTTACAGTTTTGGATCGAACATATACATATTAGAGTTAGATCCATCCAGCTCCAATAGAGCAAACCAATTTGAATTTGAATTTCATTTAAAAATAATAATTTTTTTTATTCATTTTTAATATGCTATAAGTCATATTATTTATAAAGAATTATTGATATATCAATAATTATATTTACAAATAAATTTATTCTTCTTTTCTTTCTAAGTTCTCTATCTTTCATTTATTTTAATTTTTTTTCTTTTATTTTGACTTGTTAGAGGAATTACAATTGTAGCTATGCAAATGGGCTTTTTTGCTATTTGAAACGACGCTGTTGTTTTGTACTTATAACCCTTATCTTAAAATGTGTTTTTAATAAATTGTAGTATTTAATTACAATTTACAGTCCTAATTACAACAAATGAGACAATAATTGATTATTGTTCTCTAAATTTTGTTTGAATAATGAGATGAGATGAAAAAATTTTTAAAATTTTTTATTTCATTAGTAGAATATAAAATACATTTTAATTTCAAAATTTTAACATTTTCATTTAATTATTACTTAATCTTTACAACTTTTACAAATTTTAAAATAAAATATAAAAACTTTTAAAAATAAAAATAATATTAAAAAATTATATTCAAATAATTTTATAATATGTTTATTCAATTATTCATCTCTCATTTATTAAAATTTTATAAAATATTTTATATCAAATCATTTTATTACTATTCACATAATTATAAAATACTTTAGCGTCGAAATATGCTCTAAGTGTTATATTTTATAAAATAAAATTGCACAAATATCATTCTTTTATAAAAATACTCTTTATTTAAAAGACACCCAAGTTTTTTTTTTAATAAAAGTCCAGTCCGGGGATGTTATCGTCATTGGGTGCCCCCCCGGCCCAAACTCCAGGAAAGACCAGGGATAGTCTAGTAACTTCAGCGATCCAGCAGAAGCAGCGAGGCTCCTCCATATATAAAAGCCTAGGTTTTACTATCAGCGAGCGCTCTCTCGCTAATCTTGTCGTCACGGTTCTGTGGTTCTGCGTCTCTCAGGTGCTCTTTAGGGTTTCCCTGAGCTCTTCGTCTTTGGCGTCTAAAATTATATTAATTTTATTTTTTACTTTTTCGAGCTCATGAGTTTGATCGGTGGCCTTTAATCTTCTACCCAAACCCCTTGTTGTTTTTGTTCTTAAAGTATTACGTTATTCAAATTTTGCACATGTATATCCTTTAATCACAGAGCGAATAGTATCGGAATGTAATTTCGGTTTGGTTTGATGTATTAGTTCTCATTCACTTCCATTTCACGTGTTTACCCTAGGTTTTGTGAAAATTTCCGCCAGGGTTTAAGGTCTTCAGCTTAACCTGCCCCCGGTATGGTGAATGCATCTCAAGTTGATTCGGATTATTGTGTATCCAGTCGAAGGCTTCTTAGGTTAACTGTGTTTTCGCTTCGCAATCTGATTAAGCACGTATTCTAGATACATTTCAAGTTGTGTTGGCTTGTTGTGACTCCAATGGAAGGGTTCTTGCCTCCTTGAGCCCATTATGTTTTCACAAGTTTGTTAACATTTAACAAAAAACTGGCTATAGTTGTGACGCTTAGGATTGGGTCTGTGCCAGTCTTAAAACTAAAAGAATGTGGACTAGCTTATTTTTTTGAAGGGATTGGCTTAGTACGCAATTGTTGATTTGCTCAGTATTGTTAGGGTACTAGATTTTTTGGGTTTTGTGGTTCTCATGCCGCAGGAGGCTACGAAAAATTGCATGTTTGTTACCAAATAGCTGACTTGTAGTGGAAATTCTCATGTGATCAACTTTTGAGAATTATATACTCATTGCTTGTCCGATACGCATACTTGCAAATGTTTTGAGTTGCTAATTGGGGTTTTTTCAACTGATACACGAACCTAGCTTTCTTTTCAATTTTTTATCTTCCTGTCCTCTAATACATGAGGACCGTCCTCATGTACATATGTGGTTTGTTTAACAACAAGAGTTAGGTAAATTGGGGGATTGTGGATGCAGAGCTCCCAGTAGTCAGTTAAGGTCTATTAAGTTTGAAAAATGTTTCAATGGTAACTTGAAAACGAATTGAAAATCATTTATTTTCTAAGAGATTCTCTCTTAGAAAGTGGGATTTCCCCTGCTGCTTCCCTAGACCCCTCATTTTGGCATGTATTGTTGACGTTTTCTTACCTATGGCATGTATTGTCAAACAGATAGTATCTGTGACTTGAGTTGAATTTGAGATACATGGAAAGCTTAGTTTGTGAAAGTCCAGTCTCATAAAATTCGCACTTCAGGAGGTCCTATTGGCTTATTGTTTCTAGTAACATGGTTGTTAGTGACTGACAATAAATGTGCATGCATTCCTCCAGACAAATGGTTCTGCTGGCCTGAGTTTTGATACTAAAAAATGAAGAAAATGGCAAAGAAGAAGGGCCCATTGGTTTTTATGGATGTGTCCGTTGATGGGGATCCTGCTGAAAGAATGGTTTTTGAGGTATTATTAATATCAATTTCGTATTTGGCGGTATTATTAATATTAGTTCCATATAAAGCTAAGCATTCTACAGTATTTTTTTTTCTTGCTTCTGTTGCTGTTGTAGTGTGATTAATGGATAGTAGATATACTTATTGGGTATCTTTGGTCTTACAGCTTTTCCCTGACGTTGCTCCTAAGACTGCAGAAAATTTTCGTGCACTTTGTACTGGTAATAATGCATTCATGTTTACATATGGAATTTTATTACTTCATCATCCCTCTAGGTGGTACATTATCTTATTTCTTACCTGTATAGTTAATGTAGCACCATAATCATTTAGTGCCACTCTGGTCTTATTTCCTCCTTGACGTGAAAATTGTTGTACACACATGTAGGTATATAGCTTCCCATATTTGCATGATATTGCACTTTCGTCTTTTTCCCTTTGTCCGTTCAGGAATTAAATTTTTATCATTGGGTATTTTCTAGTTTGTATGATCTTTCTTTTCATTTTCAGGAGAAAAGGGTATTGGCCCCAAGAGTGGAAGACCACTGACCTACAAGGGATCCTTTTTCCATTACATTCTAAAGGGTTCCTTTGCACAGGTATGATATTTATATTTTACATTTGGATATTTTTTCTTTAGATTTGGCTTCTGTGCAAAGTTTCTGGTTGAGCATGACTTAGAAGGGGTCTGTATTTTAGTCAGTTACCCTTGTTTATGCTGTAGGATACAGGGCTGATGGTCACGACTGCTTTTCTTGTGATATAGTTTTAAGGTTGTATTTACGAAGTTGTCAATCCTCAAGATTTTACTAAGCTTACCCGTGCCCAACCCACTTTTGCACAGAGTCTTTCTGTTTTTTACCGCATTAATTTCTGGTTTATATTTTGCAGGGTGGCGATTTTGTCAAACGAGATGGTATGCATAATTTTTTTTTTCTTCTTGATAAGTAAGAAGATACTTTATTGATATAAAGATAGGCATAGCCCAAGGACATCGGAAGTGTACATGTGAATACACCAATTTAGGAACTAGAAGCTATTACAAGGAAATCATGGAAGTTGAGATCATTTAAATCTAAAGCAATGACCCACATAAATAAAGTCTTCCAGAAAAAATTCCTAAACTCTTCCAAGGAGCATTCATGATCCTCAAAATGTCTATCGTTTCTTTCACTCCAAATGCACCAAAGAATACTTATGGGAGCCATCTTTCACAAGACTGTAATATGTGGTGTCCTTGTGATCCCTCTCCAACTTGCTAGTAGTTCAACCTCCCTTCCCGGCATTACCCATGCTAATCCCATTCTGCTGAAAAAGTAATTCCATATGGCCTTAACAAACTCACAACGTAAGAGTAAATGGTCCACTGTTTCACCACTATTTCTGCACATACAGCACCAGTGAGTGATTATAAGTCCGCGTCTTCTTAGGTTATCAATGGTCATAAACTTCCTTAAGTGGTATGCATAAATCTTTTTGAGAAAGTAAGAAGGTATATTAAAAAAGAATAGGCAAAATGCCACGTTCAGTACAAAGAATGTCCTACACTACGTAGGATCAAAAGAAATAAGAAACTCATGTAAATTTTGTCCATTAAAACTAACAGCAATAGCCCAAGTACAGAGAGTTCTAAAAAAGAAGACTTTCAGCTCCTCCATTGATCTCTCTTTATCCTCGAATGTCCGTTCATTGCGTTCTTGCCACACACACCACATAATGCATATTGGGATCATCTTCCAAATTGCCTTAATCTGGTTGTTGCCTCTCAGACCTGTCCAGCTAGCAAGAACCGCCACAACTGTTTCCAGCATAACCTAACCCAAGTCTAGTCTACAAAAAATCTCGTTCCATAACCCTCGAGCTACCTCACAATGTAATAAAAGATGGTCAACGGTATGCATAAATCTTGAAGCCATTTTCTTTCATATATTTTTTTCTTGATGATGTGGAACCTCATATATGTTAAAGGTACTCCAAATATATTAAGAGGATGGTGAACTGTTGATAAAATGGCACGCGAGTCAAGAAGAACTGTATTGCACTCAATGCAATGATGTATTGAGCCTCAAAATAGATTATTAGATTTAAAATAATTTTTTTTAGGGATAATAATCCATGGTATCTGTTGTGTGGCTGCTGCTTCTGTAAATTTTAATTTCGATTTGCTTCTCCTGGTTGTTTCTTTATCATCTTGAGTCTTTTCTCGGCTCCTGGCTTCAAGTGTTGTTTATTATGCCTTGCCGAACTGGTTTTGTTAAGTAATATTCTGACAAACTTTGTATTGATATACTAGATCATATCACAAATGGTGTCTAACATGATGCTTTATCTGCGAAGTCAATGGAGTTGTTTGGACCAATAGCTTTCTGTTGGATAACCATTAGTGCTCATGTTTCAAATTTCCAACAATGTATGTAGGGAGCTATGAATGTAAATTATGTTATGGTTGTACTTGCTTCTGCCTTGTTAATGTGACCCTTTTTGACAACCAATTTTGTAATTTTTCTGCTACCAATTTGTTGAATTTTATTGGATTGCCAGTTGTATTTGTTATGGCCTATGGTAAGAATAGTTGTATTCGAAACTAAAGGGTTGGAAGTTGACTCTGTGTTACTGGTATGAAGACGTAGAAACATAAGTTGTGCTCAAGTTTACATTCTTCTTGTAAGGGTAGAATGGCGGTGTTGGTAGGTAGATGCCAACCAACATGTGCTCCTCATCCACTGTAAACTTTCTAAATTATTGTTCTCCCTCACCGTAGCTAGGTGTTCTCTTTTGTATACTACATGTGTACTTGGAGTGGTCCCTTGTTGCTCTTTTTATAATATTTTGGTATCTTAAAAAAATCCAAGTACATGATAATGAGTTTATTACTTTTTATTGCTATGCAAATTTTTTTGGTTTTGGTTCCCCTATCCCCCCTTGGGCCCAAATGGCATGGGGCCACCTCAGATAAAAAAGAAAGAAAAGAGGAGGGTTATGTTCTAAATGGATTTTGGGGAAGATGTTTTGTCGCCCTTTGACAATCTTTTATATTGATTTGCTTGAAGTGGGTGAGATTTATGTTTTCAGTCTCCATGTTCTTACCAATTTGTAAATTCATCCAAAGTGAACAATATTTTAGGAATGCTCTCTATCTTTGTGATGAAATGACAGAAGATGCGAACCAATAGTTAATACTGATTCCGTTTGTAATATGTAGTTGAAATGTGCAAATATGAGATTTTTTTTTTGTTACTGGCTCTTGAATTATATTTCTTTATTTTTTCTTAGGTACCAGTGGAGAAAGTATATACGGGGAAGAGTTTCCAGGTTAGAGCACTATACCTATCTTAAAACAAAAATCTCAAACCATATATATTGCCCAAAATCATTTATAGGATTGTTTGGAAAGTGGGAACTTTGAAAGAACAATTTAGAAATTATTTTGAATATATATAATATACATTTATGGCTACCTGAACCTGGTAAATGTTTATAAATTTAATTTTCTGTTGGATTTGTGCTCATAATGGCCCACAATTAGGATCAAATTATAACTTTATTTAATTAGTTCAATATTTATACCTATGAACAAAATAAGTTCAATATTTGTGAAGTTAATAAGTAATTCATTCACTCTTTCTAGTCAGGTTTAATTGTAAAATGCTTGGTTGTCCTGCTAGATGGCAATTTTTTTTTTTTTCAATTTTCATCATTGCATGCTAATTTATTTTTGGGCCTACATGTCGGGTTGGGAGTAATTTTGTTTCATATGGTCTCTTAGGATCTCCAATGAATGCATCTCCATGGCTCTTTTCTATTGTTTGTGATTCTATTGCATGGATTTATTTGTTGTGTTAATATGCGATGGATAAGTTCTCTTGTGCATATGACGCAATATGTTTTTCCCTTTATGTCTTATATTGGGCCGAAGGTGCTGCGGATGAGTTCTGCACATACCAATCTTGGCATGTGCAAATTGATGAACCATTTGGATGCATTGTATATGTTGGTTCTCTCAATTTGTCTATGTTGGTTCTCTTTATTTGTATAAGTCTGTTCGCATTATTTGTATATGTTGGTTCTCTGCATTTATGGACATATGATGCAAACCCTCATATTTTTTAGTCTAGTGATTGTGCTAAGTGACAATTGGGTTGGTTTTTTGTTTCAGATGAGTTGCCCACCCTAAAGCATGATGGACCTGGTCTTTTATCAATGGCAATTGCTGATCGAGATACTTTAGGTTCTCATTTTATTATAACCTTTGAGGCTGACCATCATCTTGACAGGTTAGTTTATGTAGTTTACGTTGTCTTAAAGGTATTTCTATTAATCTTATACGGTGCTTATCGTGTGTACTCTCTTTATCATGTTCTATAGCCATATAGTTTTTCTTTCAACAAATAAGATTTAAATCTGTTATTATATTGACAGGAAGCATGTTGTCTTTGGGAAACTTGTTTATGGACATGAAGTACTGAGGAAAATTGAAAATGCGGGTGATGAAGATGGGAGGCCAACTGTGACTGTTAAAATCATCAACTGCGGTGAATTTAGTGAGAGTAAGAGTCATATAGCTACACGATCTAATTTTTATCTATAACAGTTGTAGATGAAGTAATTACTGATGTTACAAAATGAGAGTCCCTTGTAGAGGATTAAACTTTTCCTTGAATGAAAAGGGATATACGTCACTTATCAAAAAAGAAAAGAAAAGGGATATATGCCACTTATCAAAAAAAGAAAAGGGATATACGTTCAAAACTATCATTTGAACGCTAGAAAATTTTGAGTTTGTTTGGGCAGATTTTTTTTTTTTTTTGGGGGGGGGGGGGGGGTTGGGTGGGTGTGTGCGCTAGTGATTAAGGTTTCCGAGATTATTTGATAGCCCTAGGTTTTGAAGTGTGTTGTATGGAATATTTTTTATACTTTATTTTTCTCTCCTTTTTACTTATTAAAAAAAATATATTTTTTATACTTTCAGTACTTATCTGCTCTAGCTTATGAGTTATTCTCTTTTGTATATGTTTTGTTTACTCTATGTGCAGGCAGGAAAAAAGCCAATAAATTTAAAGTAGGAAAAGATGCGTCTTCTGATGCAAATAATCATGAAGCACGGCGAAGGGGAAAGCACAAGAAATCCTCTAGGGATAGAAGGAAAAGAAGAAGAAGATACTATTCATCCGACACGGAGAGTTCCTCAGATACTGAGTTGGAATCATCTGAATCGGATAGTGATTCTGACTTGTATTTGTCGTCTTCCTCTTACACCAGTTCTTCAAGTGATGACAGGCGGAAGAAGAGAAAGCGATCAACTAAACGAGACAAACATAGACGGGGGAAAAGAAGTGACAAACGTCGTGACAAAAGGCGAAGGAAGCGCGATAAGAGATCCAAGCGCAGAGCAAGAAGGTGTTGTGCATAATATCCAAAACTTTTAAAACGTCTTTGTATTGTTTATTCTCGATTTTATTCTAGTTGTTACATGTGTGCTTCTTCTCATTGTTTTTCAAAGTGCTGTTTTGTTTTCTAGCTAGCACACTCTGGCTCAGTTGTCATTTCCTCCCACATAAGAACCCACGCCGGGGCAGGGTGACATAGTTTGAAAACTCACTGAATATGTGTGTACATACCAATAAAAAAGCTTTTTGGTTTTAATTGTATAAAAAAGATACATCTCATCTTTTATCTCTCTTTTTCCCCCGTGGTGCAGCATGCTTTTTTGCTTCTTGTATATGCTAGGCCTTGTGAAATTCTGATGACAGGCAACATGCCTATGCGCGTTAGTGGTATATACATTGGTTCTGTCTACTATCTCTCTTGTACTAATTGTGCGCCTAGTTTTCATTCATAGTTTTCTTCAGTTATGTGACATATAATTCATGTTGGGTGTGCTCTGGTTGATGAGTCAATTTTCTTTTGCAGCTGTTCTTTTTAGTGACTTGTAGTGTTGTACTTTTTGTTCTTTTTTCAGTTTTTGTTGGGAGGAGAAAAGGGGGCATAGGTTTGTGGTTGGGGGGTTGTTTATATAACTTTATTTGTGTTTATGCATATTGTAGTTATGGAAAATATCTTGATCTCACCTGTGGCGTGTGGGGTGAGGGATTCACAATGTGGAGTTGGTTATATATATGGGCAATCTCTTGATCACCATGTTATGTGGATAATCAATTTTTTCCATTCACAACATGAATAGGTGCTTTTTTACTAGACAATGATTTTTTATTTTATTTTATTTTGTGTATATGATCTTCCAATGAACAACATGCTGAATTCTGCCTTTCTATTCTGTAGAGCATCAGATAGTACTACGGATACTGAGAGCGGGAGTGAAAGTGAAAGTAGCTCTGATAGTGATGGAATTGATGTTCCTGGAAAAGATCAGAAGCAGAATGACCGTACTCAGAAGACTGGTAATGCTTTATGCCATTGTGTCTTTATCTTCTCAAAGATTTGCATTCTACCAGATCTATTCAATTAATTTGTCTCTACTTGGATGGCTATTATGAGATATAACCCAACAGGGAACTAGAAGGTATAGTTTTGTGGGTAGTTATTGATAAAAGAGAATTTAAATATACATTCTCCCGTTGGTATAAACATCAGTATGATTCACTGGTGTTTGGGAATAGATATCAAATCCAGATTTTTGAGCTCAAGGATATTCAAATATTACTTTTAAAATACGCGAGGTTATGAGATGCCTAGTTTATGAGAGATCTGTCTTCCTCTCTTTTTCAAGTTATCATTTTTTCTCACCTTTGTAACTTGTCATTTTTTTTTTCTCTCACCTTTGTACATGCGGTGCTGCTTTTTTGTGATGCAGCTACAGACCAGCCTCCTTCGGTTGTCGTGAAAGAACTTGCTTCCGTCCATCGTAAAAAGAGGGAGGGAAAATCCCCCAAAGAGAATGGAGAGAAGAGAAGCAATGGCATTGAAGCTGATGCCAACTCTGACAGGAGCAGAGATAGACAACCTGATGTAGTAGATGATCACCCAGGAAAATCTAGGTCTACTTTCCATTCTTGTCACACCTAAGTTATTCTTTGTTCTTATCGATTGTTGTAGATGTGGTATTATATTCAAAGTTGATGAGCAGGAGCCGAAGCATTAGTCCTAAAAGGACCATGAGTAAGAGTATGAGTATTAGTCCCAGGAGTCTGAGCAGAAGCCCAAGTGTTAGTCCAAAACGGAAGATAAGCAGAAGTCCCAGTCGTAGCCTTAGTAGAAGCCCCTCTCTTGGACGAGCAAGGAGCATCAGCAGAAGTCCTGTGAGAAGTCCTGCTAGAAGTGTCAGCAGAAGTCCAGCAAGTGGAAGGAAAGAGAGAAGTATCAGTAGGAGCCCAGTGGTAGCTCGGTCTCAGAGAAGTGTGAGTGACAGCCCTGTGAGGTCCCCATTGCGGAGAAGCCAAAGCAGGAGTCCACTGAGAACCTCGTCAAGAAAATCAATTAGCAGAAGCCCTATTAGAGTTTCTAGAAGAAGCATGAGTAGAAGCCCAGTTAAATCTCCAAGAAGCACGAGCAGAAGCTCAGGTAGGGCCCCTTCAAGGAGGATTAGCCGAAGTCCTATTAGGGCACCAATCCGAAATAATCGTCGCAGTTATTCCAGGAGCCCTACTCCTGTACGGAGAGCTAGGTCACCTCCTGACCGAGGAAGGAGTTTATCAAGAAGTGTTTCCCCAGATGGATCTCCCAAGCGAATCAGAAGGGGGCGTGGCTTTAGTCAGCGGTACTCTTATGCACGACGGTACAGAACCCCGTCTACATCTCCTGTGAGGTCTTATCGATATGGTGGTAGAGGTGACCGCGACAGGTAAGTGGCAACTAGTTGTGAATTCTTTGACCACCAAAAGTATGATTAGATAATGTTTTCTGGATCAGTGCCAAAGTTGATTATGCATCCCTGCTTTTCTAGATATTCAAGTTACAGAAGGTATTCCCCTAGACGGTATCGAAGCCCACCAAGAGTGAGAAGTCCTCCGAGGTCTGTGGTCCAAGCCTTTATATAGTTTCTAGTTTTGTCAAAAATACTGACTACATTTTTAATGAGTTTTATTACTTGTACACAGTGTTCTTTCTTCATTTATGAGCCTATATTTACTTCTTTTTTTGTTCTTTGTTTTTTTTTTTTTGGGGGGGGGGGGGGGGGTTTCAAGAAGCATAAGGGGAGTGAGTAGGCAAGGCAGTTTTTATGTTGAGATTGTTTTGTTGGTGAATGAGCTGGATTCCTTCGAGAGAATGCTGAGTGAATTCTTTTTCTTTTTTTTGGGGGGGGGGGGGGGGGGGGGGTGGTTTTAAAAAGCAGAGAGAGAGAGAGAAAAAAAAAGAGAAAGGGGGGGGGGGGGGGGGGGGAGGGGGGGAAGGCTGTTGTTATGTTGAGATTGTTTTGTTGGTGAATGAGCTGGATTCCTTAGAGAGAATGCTGAGTGAAGTCAAACGCCAACTCTCTCCCTTTCCTAGCAATTGGCCACTAGTACACTGCCATGTTTATTCTGGTCATTCTCTGTTTTTTTTTTTTTTTTTTTTTTAATGAATGGTTTACCTGGCCTGTGGGGGGGGAGGGTGGGAAGGCTGTTGTTATGTTGAGATTGTTTTGTTGGTGAATGAGCTGGATTCCTTAGAGAGAATGCTGAGTGAAGTCAAACGCCAACTCTCTCCCTTTCCTAGCAATTGGCCACTAGTACACTGCCATGTTTATTCTGGTCATTCTCTGTTTTTTTTTTTTTTTTTTTTTTTTTAATGAATGGTTTACCTGGCCTGTGTGCAGATACAGAAGCAGGAGGAGTCGAACACGATCTGCATCACGGAGCCCACCCTACCGTAATCGGCGTTACAGTCGCAGCCGTAGCCCCATTCGCAGCCGTTCGCCAGTTGAGCCCTATAGATCTCGTGTCTCTCCACGGGCTGAGAGATCACTTTCTAGGAGCAGGAGCCTATCAGAATCGAAGTCCTCCCTGGACTCTCAATCTCCTAGGCAGGCTAGCAAAGACAGGTCAAGGTCGTCGTCCGGCAGTCTGGATGGGAAGAAGGGCCTGGTCTCTTATGGAGATGGTTCTCCTGACTCGGCCGAAAGATGAAATTATAGAGCAGTGAAGGCATTGTTCTTGACGAACTCATGTTGTCTTTTTATGGATTGGAGGCTTGCGTTTTTAAGCTGGACCCTGAACTTCTGTTTTCCGGTGTTTCTAGATTATATAGTTGCTAGTAAAATATTCAGCTGTGATGCTGCTATTTAGAATTTTATCATTGCTGGATGTTTGGTAAATGAAGAATAATATGTATAACTCGGATCGTTTGATGCTCAGGAGGGAAAAACTTATCATTGAAGAAGCCATTTCAAGGTCTTGAGGACATCCATAACCTTGAAATGTCGTGCTGTTGCATTCATTGCATGGGTTTTAAGTTCTTGCTTAATACGCGAAGAGAGAAATGTCGTCCGAAGTGGGACAGCCCCTAATTCTAGTGTGCTGTGCTTAAGCTGTTAAGCATATAATTTCTATCTTGTACGATTCATATAACTTTGTTTTTCACCTAAAAATAAATAAATCTGACCTTTACGCTGACATTGTTGAAACTAGGGATTATTCGGCTTGAAATGTGGAAACAATTCTGAAATGGAGGATTTATCAGGGGAAACGTTGTTATAGGCAGACAAAAAGAAAATTCAGAGTGCATTTCCCAGAAGTTGGATGTAGGTCAAGGAAAAGAAAAAGAGAAGGAAGTAGGGAGGAAACGTAGTTTTAAAAATTGACATGTTGATAGGTCTTAGATGATTCAAGTCAAAATCTAGAACATTTTTCGGTGCCAAGGATCGGACCCACAAAAAAATAATTCTATTCTAAAATTATCTCACACGATTATGGGTTCACCTTCGAATCTGTAATCTCTCACGTTAATTCATTTAGTTCTTGTTGAGTTAAATAAAATATTATAATAGAATTTTTATTTTATAATTTAAAGATTTTGAATTTTTTATATTATTTTATATGTATGAGTTTAAAAAAATTATGATGATTATATGAGATAACATTGTTTGGTTTGTGTAAAAATGCTATTATGCTTTTGGGAACAACTATGATTAATTGGGAAATGAGACTACATCACGTATAATGTTACAACCGTCTTGTCATCATTTAGTAAAAATCTTATTCCAATAAAATTCTTCCAAGGCGGATCGCTGGTGATCATCATCTCCATGGCCACGGGATGATCTCCAGGGCCAAGCACTTCCAGCTAAAAAACAGAAACAGTATCATGTGAAGCTTCTTGTATTACTTCAAAAATACCCACAGTAAGATAAGATGTATAGTAAATTAAAAAAATAACAACTAAAATGGAAACTGGAATAAATTACCATGAAATGTTGCGAACGGATGGGGCATTCATGCGGCTTGCTTTTCTCCAACCAAAACGACACAACATCATGCTCATCTTCTGTGAAATTCATACAAATTTCAAAACACTGTCAAGAACTAAAGTAAAGGAATTCTGCTATTGCATTAATAAGAGGGAGATTTCGATAAATGAGAAGAATGTGTACCTTGCTCACCACCAGGGCATCTGACTATTATTTTGTCAAAAAACAGACTTGATGACAGCAGGTGTTTCCTACAAGCAGAAAAAATTACAGAAACTAGGCATTTGAGGACATCTTTCAATCTCTATAAACCAGATTAGTTTTTTTTTTTTTTTGACAAAAAGACCAATCCAGATTATGCCAAATAGTCATATGTATGATTTTAGGTTCCTAGTTCGAAAGAAGTTTCAGAAAATTAATTTTTAATAGAACGAAAAATAATTGCCCAGATTTCCCAAAAATAAATATTGCACCTTTGCATAGTTAGCAATTATTATCTACTTTTTAAAATCTTACTTTGTTATAGATATTACATCAATTAAAATTGATGCTTAAATAAATAATTTTAATTATATGACATGTTGTGACAAGATGAGAGTATCTCGTCATCTATAGTCGAGAGTGACTAATTATTTAAGATATTTGTCCCATACAAGAAGGTTAGGCTCGAGGCAAAGGTGTAGGTTGTTCATCTCAAATTCATCTGTGGGAGGTATCTTTCCACCGTAGGTTGTTCATCTCAAATCCATCCTCCTGGACCTCCCCATCGATCTATTAATATCATAAAGCTACGAATCTTAAATCATTATCGTCCTATTTGATTCTGTAATAAACTAGAGATATACCATTCAGTACGAGGGCATTGAACTTGGACAGAAGCTTAGACGGTTCTTGCAAGAAAAGGAAAAAAATAATACGAAAACGAAAACGAGATATGACTGTGACCATTGCCGAAGGGTAATCTTCGTGGAGAGACTAGGAATCAGAAAGATCATTTGAATTACCATGCTCGAAAGTTCGAAACCGATAAAATGTTACAAAACAATGCACGAAATGACTGTCTCAATTTCAAATTTGTTGTTCCTCTTTTTTCTTTTTCATTTTTTTCCTTCAAGAGGTCACGAGCCTCAAGCAGTGACATGGGATCGATCTGCGCATCATGTTGCTGCCTTCATCGATGTGGCTAAAGCATTGGAACCATTAATGCAGGTCATGGGTTTTATGTCTTTACGTAAAGCAGAGATTAAAGTACTCTTAAGTACCACGAAGCACTCAAAATTGAAGCTAGTTAGGTTATAAAAAAAAACCCTAGTGAGAGAAGCTCCATCTTCTCTCTAGAAACAAGGCAGATTTTCTTCCGTCCAAGGGAGGCTTCCACCTCCCTCCATCTCTTTGTTTTCCCGTATAGCTTAGTTCCTTTTCTGTTATCTTTTTCCTCTGTTTTGTAGCCTTTAGTTTTCTGTTTTCAATCAAGCGTCGTTTGGGCGGTGGTTTCGGTGGTCGAAAGCTCCACCTCCTGGTCAAGGAGCCCGAAGTCTTTCTCCAATATATCTCGCAGAGTGGTGGTTGCACGGTGGAGGAGGAGGGCATCGTCTGCGTTTTGGTCTTGGCATGGTGTGGTTTGAAGTGTCTTTTCTGAGTTTTGACCACCATTTTATACCACGTAGCTGGGCGTGGTGGAAAACAGAGTCTCTGGTGTGGACGGAGTTCGGGTGCTTTTGCCGCCAGAGGTATTTTGGTTTCTTGCAGGCTTGGATGTAATCCTGTGGGATTTAAGGTGCTCTATTTCATCCATGGAAAATAGAGTGGTTTTCAGGATTCAGGCTAAGGTGCATGGGAGGATAAGGTGAGCTTCTGGGGTGGAGTCCGAACGTAACCCAGCGTGGAGACTCTTTGGGTGGCGGCTGGAGCGGGGAAGGCGCAGTTTTTTTGAGGTTTTTTTACTTTCGGTTATGGTTTGTTTCTAGAATAAATTATGTGCTGGTCTCCGATTTTGTTTCTGATTCCGTTTCATCTAGCCGATGTGGTGTATGGGCTGGAGGGCTGTTATGGTTATGGGGATGAAGCCAACGATGGTGAGAAGCCCTTGTGACCTTGATCGGTATATCTTGCTTTTTCAAAATGATGGGTTGGCGATGGTGACGGGATGCAGAAAGTGGTTTGTTTTGGCTGGTTTGTTGTGAGCAACCCTTGTGCAGGAAATGCGTGGTGCAGGCTGACAGATGCGCAGAAAGTGGTTGGGCAAAAGGAGTAAGCGTACGACGCTGAAGAGAGCATAGAGTGTTATCAATTTTTTTTTTATTAGTCTGTTATGGGTGTTTTTAATCAGGATTTTAATAAATATTTTAGAAATAGGTAAGTACCTCTCATCTTTGAGGATGAGGGTTGTGAGTCTTCTCCTCTTATAGAGGGTGAAGGTTAGGTAGTGCCTCTCCTCATTTGGAGGGTGATGATGTTTTAGTGTTGTTTTCTCGCAGACGAGCCAAGATGAACACTTCTGTTTTTAACAGAGTCTTACATCTCAGTATGGCGTCGTCATTGGAGAGTTTAGAAGTTTTAGATATAGTCCGACGTAATGAAAATTATGTACGGAGGAGCGTACAACCGATAGTAGTTGGCTTGTAATCGAGACTTGGTACCCGTAATTATTGGTCACAGCTATAACTTTCTTCATTCAGTAATGAATTGAAGTCTATTTCAAAAAAAAAATACCAAGAAGCACTCATGCATGGCGCAATTTGATTTGGTAAGACGTATTATTAAGAAAAAGATGAAGTACGAGCTACAAAAGATTGATAGACAAGATGGAGTGTGATATCCCATATATTTCACATTATTTGAGAATCTTTTTATAAAATTTCAATGAGTTTCAATTATATCATTAATTAATTTTTTTTATAATATAAATTATGTGATTTATGTTATAAACTATCTTGAATTGTATGACCACATTTAGCTGGCCGTCAAATGTATAGTGCTAGTAGTCAAATGCATAGTGCTAGTGCATAGTGCTAGTCATAAAATGCATGGTGCTAGTCGTCAAAAGCATAGTCTCTTTTATACTCCTATATATATTGTTGTATCTTTTAAAGAATTCATAAGTTTTCATAACCTCTCTGAACTCTATCTCTTTCTCTCTCCTTTTGAAAGTTTTATAACACGTTATGGCTCTCTCTTTTCAATGATTTCATAACACGTTATCAGCACGAAAGTTTTGACGATTTTAAAGCTAGTAGTCCTCTACTTCAAGTAAGTTTTTCAATATATTTTTGTAGTTTCCAAAATTAATATGAAATGTTACATTACTTAATGAAAACTCTATACTTATGTTCCTGATTTATATATGTAAAAAATGTCAAATCTTACAAAATTGGAATTCGTTGCTCTTGACATTTCTGAGAAAAATTATTTATCTTGGATCCTTGATGCTGAGATCCATCTGGATGCGATGAACCTGGGAAATACAATTAAAGAAGGAAATCAAGGGTCCCTGCAGGACTGTGCTAAGGCAATGATTTTCTTTCGGCACCATCTTCATGAAGAATTAAAAACTGAGTATCTAACGGTGAAAGATCCACTTATTTTATGGAATGATTTAAGGGAGAGATATGAACACCATAAAACTGTAATTCTCCCAAAAGCTTGTCATGATTAGATGCACCTGAGATTGCAAGACTTCAAGATTGTTAGTGAGTATAACTCTGCACTCTTTAAAATAAGCTCGCTATTGAAATTATGTGGTGAAAAAGTCACTGATGATGACTTGTTAGAGAAGACATATACTAATTTTCACGCCTCGAATGTGCTCCTGCAGCAGCAGTATCGAGAGCGAAAGTTCAAAAAATATTCTGAACTTATATTTTGTCTTCTATTAGCTGAGCAAAATAATGAGCTTTTGTTAAGAAATCACCAGTCACGTCCTACTGGTTCTATATCATTCCCTGAAGTGAATGATACTAGATTTACATCATTCCCATAAGCGAATGATGCATCTTTTCAAAGAAAACGAGGACGTGGACATAGTAGGAAAAATTATAAAAGTGCAGGTCTTAGAAGTGACCACACTAAAAGGGACAATAATAGATATACACCGTACCACCAGAAGTGGTTCAACTCAGAGAAGAGCAAAGGTTCTCAAAACAAATTTTTAAAAAAAGATGAAGATGGATGCCATAGATGTGGTATGACTGGACATTGGGCTCGTGTCTGTCGTACAGATAAGTATTTGGTTGACTTATACCAATCTTCTATAAAAGAAAAAACAAAAAAATTTGAAACAAATTTTTCTGAACTATCATATGCTTTAGATTCTATAGATGGAGAAGATATTACAAGTTTTGATGTTTCTGATTTCTTTGAGGATTCTAGTGGTAGAGTTGATCATGGAAGTATTCTTTTTTAATTAATGTATTTCCTTTATCTTATTATAAAATATTTTTATATCCTGCAATGTTTTGTAATAATGAAAGTTTTATTTATTCTTTTATACTTGTTATAAATTATTGATGATATGATTTATCTGAGAATGGAAATGGAGCATCCCTGAAGGATCGCCCTAAATCAATAATTTTATTGAGTATCTCATATGAGTGATATTTGTACCAAAAGCTCATTATGATTTATGCACCTGAAGTTGCATAATTGAAATTGTGGAAAGAATATATATTTGAATGAACGTCTCGAATGTGCTCCTGAAGTAGCAATATCGAGTATACTCCTGAAATAGCAATATGAAATGCAAACGTTCACAATGTATTCTAAATTTGTATCAGGTCTTTTAGTGACTGAGCAAAATAATGGGCTTTTGATAAGAATCATTAGTCACGTCTTACTAGATCTATATCATTCCCTGAAGTGAATGATAATGAATTTATATCGTTCTATTCCCTGAAGTGAAAAGAATGATGCGTTTCATTCAAATAAACTAAGAAATTGGACGTGATAATGAATATCTTTTCAGGTCAGAAGCTCGTATTGGAAAAGCTATAAGCTTTCTCTTTGAGATGATATTATACAAATTATTGAAGTAAATATTATGATGCATCAAAAGGTGATATAATTCAAAATATTTGTATCTTTTCATGGTTATCTTGATCATCTAAAATCAATTACGATAAATCGAATGATTTTCATATGGACGTCCATAAAAGAAGCAGAAGATTCTTTTATTATAAAGTCTTACCACCAGAAGTGGAAAGAAAAATTTGCTTGAAGCAAATAAGATGAAATTATTCGACGTTATCTTGATTATCATATGTGAACCAGAAGTTCAAATGATAATTAAATTTTGGATGCAATAAGATAAAAATGTCTCATATTCTAGCTGCTAAAATCCCAGCGAGGATTGAAGTCCCTGTAGGACAATTAAGAAATTCAGCAGTCTGAAAGCATGTGAGACCTATTGATACAAAAGGTACTGCATCTCAAAAGAGAAATGTACAAATAATTTGGCGCCCCTGAAGAGGCCATACCCACAAAACAAGTAATAAAATCCATCCAAATTTTTTGTATAAAATTCTCCTATATAAACTCTTGAAGAGTGCCTCCTGAAAAGGTTTTTCATGAAAATGTCTTCTCTTGAAGAGGGACAGATACCTGAAAATAACAAGATCTCGTTACATTTCATGAATAATAGAGAAATTATGGATAGAAATAAAATCATTGTCGACAACGTATTTCCATATGAGATGGCAATTGACATTACTAGAAGTAATGATGAAAGTGAATCAAGAATCGTCGAAGAATACGACGTAAAATATTGGCCAAATTTGAAAGAAACAATTCTTGCAGAATTGATTCACTAATAAAATATGATGCATCGGGACTTATAGTTCAAACACCTAAAGAGGTGATGCTTGTTGAATGTTAGTGGGTATTTATGGAAAGGAAATAAAAATGTGATATATAAATCACGAGTCAGTTTTTCAATTCCTGCAAAATTGATATCACTAAGTAAAATGTGATAAATATGGACTTGAAATCCAAACACCTAAAGAGGTGATTTTTGTTAAATATCAGTGGATATTTATATACATGGTATAAAAAGTCTAAAACTTTTAATATGAAAATGTGATATAGAAATCACAAGTTAATTTCTCGAAGAAACAATATTGATATGATTTTAAAGTGGTTGAAATCATATTGAGATTTTTATTAGCTTGAAAGTTACCGAGAGTTTGGATATGCATGATTAACTGCATATTTATATGGATCATTGGATTATGATATATATATGAAAATCCCTGAAGGATAGAAAATTTCTGAAGCTTCTAATATGAATACATTTGGAAATATGTATTCTATCAAGTTTCAAAGATCCTTATATGATCTAAAGCAATCCAAACGCAAATAGAAACAAGCTATTATTGCCGTTTATATATATGATTTAAATATCATTGAGACTCCAGAAGAGCTCATGAAAACTGCACATATTTGAAATATAAATCTGAAACCCTTGCGGCTTCAAGGGGAAGATGGATGATGTTATTAGTCATGAAATACCATCTTTTAATACAATTAGTATTTCATATTCATATTATGGGTTTGATAAGAAGTGTGCATTATTAAAGAAGAAATAAAAGGGAACACACAGAACATCTACCAAAAGATAGAAACACAAATATAAATATTTGTGAAATATTATTTTATTATCGTGAAGCAAGAATTACAGAAATTTGAGGCACTTTGCCTCATTCTTCAAACGCTCTCGTTCTTCAAGAATCTGCATGGCATCCCTATCTAAAGGGGTGGGCAATCGAAAAGAAGATTTAAGTAAGGATTTTAAATTCCTATTCTGTTGTTTTATTGATTCTATCTTCATGTTGGACTCCAGAAGAAGTCGCTGAAGTATAGTAATATTTTCGTGGAGATTGTCAACTCCACAAGTTCTGGATTGCAGTTGCTGAGAAAATGCGACAATGGATGATGAGTATCGGGTACCAAGACTCACAAGCTCATAGAAAGTTTCATTATCTGACCTATGAGTCAGATCATTATATTGCATGATAGCCCGCCTGACACCTACAGAGGAGTTGAAAATCAGTTGTGCTTGTCTGATCTTAAAAGGTTGGCCACCGTTTTTATTAAAAAATGAGGTTAGCGGTTTAATGTTGATGAATTCTCCACTAACTGTGTTATTTACAAGGACTCCAGAAGAGTACAACTCCAGAAGAGTAGTGATGAGCAGAAAGATCCAGTTGTGATTATTTTATCAACGTGGATCAAGTCCACAGTTAGTTGGATGTACATATACGAGTTATCTTTCAGATACACATAAGAAGATCATTGCAATTCATGAGAAGAAAGTTAAAATTGATATCAAGAAGGTACGGTCAAGTAAAAATCTGGCAGATTTATTCACTAAAACATTACCAACTGCAACATTTAAGAAGATTATGCAGAACATTGGAATGCGGAGGTTTGAAGACCTATTATCATACACTTTTCAGGGGAAGTAATGTCTTGAAGACTTGTGTTGATTGTACTCTTTTTCCTTCGTTAAGGTTTTATCCCACTGGGTTTTCCTTTGTAAGGTTTTAATGAGGCAATCCTAAAGCACTCGGCGATACACATGAATACTGTACTTTTTTTCTTCGCCATTGGTTTTTTCCCACATGGTTTTTCCTTGGCAAGCTTTTAACAAGGCATATTCTTTAAATATGGTCATCCAAAGGGGAAGTGTTATAAACTATATTGAATTGTATGACCACATTTAGCTAGCTGTCAAATGCATAGTACTAGTGCATAGTGCTAGTCGTCAAATGCATAGTGCTAGTCGTCAAAAGCATAGTCTCTTTTCTACTCCTATATATATCGCCGTATTTTTTAAGAAATTCATAAGTTTTCATAACCTCTCTGAGCTCTATCTCTTTCTCTCTCATTTTGAAAGTTTTATAACACGTTATGGTTCTCTCTTTTCAACGATTTCATAACAATTTAGACATTCTATTAAGGTGTTTACATTGAGAATCTTCAGCATGGCAGCTATATATTGCCAGCCCCAAGGATCGTTGTTTAATGAAAGACGAAAGGAATATTTTTCTCTTTTTTTCTCTGGGTAGAAAGATGAGAGGAGCCTGAGAGAGGAGGTAGGGGTAGATTGGGTGTTAATGAAAACTTTCCTTCATTCACCCTACTACTTTTTAATTAGCATCTAATTTCCAATCAGTCTCGTCTGATTAAAAATAAGGAAAATGCTAGGATGCTCCTTCCCCGTGTCCTCTCAAAGTGACCGTTGGTCACAAATTTATTTTTTTATATATTTTTTTTACTTAGTGATTAAGGAAGTGATTTTAAGTGTATTGGTATTTTTTTATATTTTTTAAAAATATTTAAATATATTAAAAAAATCTGAAAAAAAATGAAAAAAAAAAATTTTGCTGTGCGGTCAAAAGGAACGGTGCATTTTGGGCGGCAGAGTAGCATTGTCTTAAAAGTAATAGTTTTTTAAACAAAAAAAAAAAAAAGTGGTATAAAAAATATTTGAGTCTTTTTTGTGTGGAACAATGTGAAAAAAACTTTATGACAATCAGAATGGTATAAGTTTAAAAAGTATGGGCCTGCTGCATCACAATTACCCAGAGAACTAAGCATTTGACAGAATCAACTTAAATAAATAAATGAATGGACTTTGTAATGATACAGCCAGCATGCATACAGCTATACTACTAGAAGATGCTCTGCTGCTTTCACCTGTTCTGATTAATCTTTGACACGTCCAGCATGTTGTCAATGAAAAAAACCTTAAAACATATGTTATCGTAAAAATATTATTGGTGCTTTTAATTTTTTTAAAATGGTAATAAACTCCGCAATTAGTAATGCATTTAGCAATTTACACACCAATCTGTCTGTGGAAAAATTAAAAATAGCTGTTGCTGCAATATTTTATATGATAAAGATAATAGTAAGTAGTATATGAAATCTCACATTATTTAAAAATAAAATATTCTTATTTTTTAGACTATAAATTATGTGATTTAAATCTTCTATTAAAGCGTTATAGCCGCCATGAATACTTTTAGATGTATTAAATATATATATATATATATATATATTTATATATATGCTTTCCTTAGCAAGTTGGTTAAAAGCGAACTGAAAAGCGGTGGTAGCTCATGGGTTTGATCAATCATCTTCTGCATAAAAACTGGCACATTACTTTGAGCATATGAGAGCTTGAAAAGATGTCAGAACAGGGACAATATTTGTGGTGAACATGTGGAATGTCTCAGTAATTTAAAATACCCAAAAATTCCCAACAAACCATATATTTATAATAAACTAATCTGATCTAACTTTTTGTCCAATCTTCATTCTCAGCCATCCTTCTGTCACATTTAAATTAGTTTCTTAATTGTGTTATAGACTTTGTACCAAAATCAGTGGTATCAGCATATATATATATATATAGATAGATAGATATGTATCAACTTGTTTAAATAATGTTGCAAACCAGTTCCAATATCTCCTGATTATAATTTATTCCCAAGGCAAAGGCTACCTACATCTACGTATACCCAACTGATTTTACGTAAATATTAATTTGTGTATGATTCTGATTCTCCCACTTATGCTGTGGATGGTCTAGAAAGAGATCGATGACCATTTGAAAGGGTAAAATGTTGTAAAGCCTTTATGGCTTTATAAAAGGCTACCATTTTTTTTAGTCTTTGAACTTTTTTTTCTTTTAATATTGTGGTGAAGGATTAGAAAATTTCGACCCTTTATTTATGTATTTTTTTCTGTGGTAAAAAGCTCGTGAATTTCTGTCCATAAACATTTCATTTTCATTTTTATAAAATTTACGAGAACAAAGATAATCTAACTATAACATATTTCTTAATGTGATATTTAGATAGTGAGTTGAGATGAGATAAAAATTAAATAAAAGATTATTTTTTAATATTATTATTATTTTAAAATTTTAAAAAGTTGAATTGTATATTATATTTTATATGAAAATTTAAAAAATTTATAATAATTATATGAAATGAGATAAGATAAGTTAATACTAATACTCTATAATCTTCAACCTTCATTGCCTATATATGCCAATGACAATATTATTATAAAAGAACTGCTACAGACATAAATATATTATATAAAAATAAATTTATAAATTGATGTAATTTTATGTGATCTGTTAGATTTAATTTATAATAAAAATAATTTTATAATTTAATATATTATATTAAATCATATTATGAATAAAATCAATACATATCTAAAGTATTTATCTTATTATAAGCATATGCACCAAGGTCGTGGATGGGATCCAATTCTTGTTGAAATATCTCATGAAAGATGTGCATGAATGGAATGACGTATCCAATCTCTGTTAGGTGATCGTCAGTTAATGCCACTTGATGGGTAATAAATATCTCTACAAACAGAAGAAATTAATGAAGCCAAACACTGGATATGAGTAAATACATGTCTCAATCACACGACTTGTGACAGATGACCCTCCATGAATCGAGATGCAAGTGACACACATTCTTCAAAAATGTTTGGCCCCCCATTATGATAATACACTTCATGTTTGGAAAAGACAGCCTCAACCTTTCTTCAAGTGCTACGTGACTGCACAAATTTGTCACCTAGTGTAGTTCATGGACCTTAACTTCTCTCTACTTGCCATCACATCTTTAAAGAAGAATTGGACTAATAATTATGTAACGACTTTCTTAAAGTCATGTCGCAAAGAGATTATAATTTGTAATTGTTGTTTCTAATTGTTTTCTGGTCTGACGTATGGAAAATGACAGGGATTCCGCTTCATCTATCCCACTCTAATTTTTTTTTTTAATTTTTTATATAATAATTAAGAAAATATTATTTAATAATATTATGAATTTTTTTATTTTTTAAAAATATTTAAAAGTACTTTTTTATATATTTTTTAACACTTTTAAATATTTAAAAAAGAATAAAATTCACAATATTATTAAACAATATTTTCTTAATCATAATGTAAAAAAAATTTGAAAAAAAAATTCATCAGGATGCTTTAATGAGATAGGGATCCCTAGTATTATTCCTGACAAATTTTACAGAAATTATATAAAAATAAATTTATAAATTAATATAATTTATATGATACTTTAAATTTATTTATAATAAAAATAATTTATTTATTAAAATAAGTTTGAGATTGAGATTTCGAAAAGAAATGTCACTTTCCTGTTCGAAGTTTATGATTAGGGTTTGGGATTATAAAGAAAAACAAAATTGTAAATATGCACATATCCGAAGGGTATTTTAGTCATAAAAATAGTATTTGTAAGGAAATACAAGGGCAGTTTCGTCATGTAAACATTATTTTGTAATGAAGTGACGGGGGGTTTATTTCTGTCTGTAGTAATAGTATGAACAAACAAAAGTGAAGGAGGTGACTCAGGGGAGGGAAAGTTGTGGGAAACAAAGAAAAGCAAATCAAACTATCAAAGAGGAAAGAGAAAAAGCCCATATGCTTTTGTGTTTGTTCCGCCCCAGGTTGGTACAAAAAGCTTAAACCCCACTTTACCTTTTCGAGTCTTCGACTCTCCATATTCAATTTCATTGTTTTATCAGATCTTTTCTACACCTGCAAGTTCTTGCCGCTTTCATGACGACCTCATTGGCTTTGTGAATGTAGAATTTCTGGGTTCGTTAGCTAATGGTCATCTTCATCCAGAATAACCAAAATTTTTAAGTAAACGCTTTTGTGCGTGTGAAATGGGAGGGGGAAAGATTTTTTCTTTGTTACACGGGGTTAATATTCTTTGTTGCTGTAGTTGAGGTACTTTACTTTACATACTGTCCACTAGCATTGATTCCCTCACTCTGTGCATTGCAAACCAGAACTCTGTTTGCTCATTTTCTACATTGATATGTTTGTGGATTCTTCGCTCATAAAGAGTTCCTGCCCTTTTCCTTTTTGCCCCCTCCCCCCCCCCCCCCCCCCCCTTCTCTCTCTCTTCTCTCTCTCCTTTTTTTTGGGTGCCTTTCACTTTCTATATGTTTTTTGGGAAGTTTCAGACCATGCATAAATGTTGCAAACAGCAATAGCTGATGCAGATTCGTGGGTTTCATTTCCATTTCCACCCTCCCATAAGGGTATAAGTAGAGATAGTCAGTGTTGATTTTCTTCATTGCAGGAGCTCGTCTTAACCATTGCAACACGTAACCTCCAACGTGCAAACATTCGAGTGGGAAAGAATGAGTTACGGCAGCTCCGATATAGGTTCTGGTTAGTTTTTGTCCCTGCCAATGTCTCTGTTATCTATATACGTATGAAGCTCATGCAATTTTCAGTGAAGAGTAATGCTGTTAGTGCTATCCAGTTAATTAATCTTTAATCCTTCTGGGTCTTGGGATAATAACTCTGTCGCTTCAATGTTTTAGGTAGTGGAACTGCTACAAGGACATTTGAGTTCGGAAGGACCCATGTGGTGAGGCCTAAGGGGATGCACCAGGCCACTATAATTTGGCTGCATGGCCTTGGTGATAAGGGCTCAAGGTATTAATGCTAGTTCTTTACTGTATCTACCCTTGCTGAAACTAGCAATTTTGAAATAAGGGGTTTTTGGGGTGGTTCTTCTCTTTAGCAGTATCCTTCTTATTTTTTTCCCATTTTTTATGAAAAGTCCGTGAAGGAAGTACTATACCATTTTATAAGTTGGGTGGTAAGTGGATTTGGAAGTCATACACGTGCTTGACTTAACCATACCATTATGTGGTTAAACTATCACGCTTTTGCTCATCAATGGTTCTGTGAACGTGCATGGATCAATAATTATTGAAAATTGTGTGGGTTAACAATCAGCTAAATGAATGTATTTATTCCATACTTTTTAGCAGCATTTGGTTTAAGACTTGATCTCTTTCTCTTTTCCTTGAACATATGCCTTCTTTGAAGTCGTCAACTTCTTTTCCGCCCGAAAAAAAAAAAAAAAACCCAGAGGGAATCAGAGAATGTCAATGCCTTGTCCTGTTCTGCTGAAGTTTTTTTTTTTTTTTGATAATTAAGTTTTTGACCTCAACATCCCTTTCTGGAAGGATTATCATTATGGTTGATTTGAAAGGGAAGGGCAATGGTGCCATCAACCAAAACAAGTCTATTTGTCCTATTCTTCCTTCGAGGTCTTTCTGATTCCATGCTATTCTGGAAAGCCTTGAATCCAAAAACTTTATATGCCAATGCCTGGACTGAGGGACCACTTCTTGACTAACTTGGTTGTCCTTTAAACATGGCAACAGAAATATATTACCCATTAATGTTATATATCATACTAAGGCTTAAGTTAATTAGATCCTATTTTGCTAAAATATAAAAAGACCATATTGAGCAGAAAGATATATCGGCATATTGTATGATTTGTAACATTTTTTTGAAGGCCTGTTCTCAACTTTGTAAGTGGTCCCAAATTTAGAAAGTTAATATGATTATATATAGTTTATCAGATGGTTGTTGGTCTCCAAACTTCATGAGGTGTTCTGGCAACCATCTCAGTATTCTATCATTTTGTTATTCCTGCAAGTATGTTGTCAGTTTAAATGAAGTTAGCCAACAATGACTAAAGTTAATTTATATATCTTTGCTTTACTTTGCAGCTGGTCCCAGCTCTTGGAAGCCCTTCCTCTACCAAATGTAAGTATGTGTATGTTTTTACCATTGTTTATAGTTTCTAAATGCATGCACATGCATTACCCGCAGCCCTAATATCTGTTTCTCTTGAAATTTATGTTTCAGATAAAATGGATTTGCCCCACAGCTCCTACACGACCGGTAAAATTATTTGGCGGATTTCCTTGCACTGCCTGTAAGATTTACTGCTTTAAAAATAGCAACTTTGTTTTATTCTGTTCAATGATGCCTTTAATTTCGTGTTAACTGCATGTCTAAGATTTTGGCAGTGCATGCACAAGAGATAAGTTATCCAGACATTTATGGCTGGTTCTGTCCCAACAACTTAATGTCAATTCCATATTACCCTTTCTCTTTGGAACTTTGAAGAACATGGTTTAAAGTGCTTTGGCCATTTCTATCAGGGTTTGACGTTGGAGATTTTTCAGAAGATGCCCCTGATGATTTGGAGGGATTGGATGCTTCAGCAGCACATGTTGCCAACCTATTGTCGACTGAGCCTGCTGATAGTAGGTTTCTCCTTTGAATCCTCGATAGGTTTAAACACACTCTTCTTTTAGACTTGGCATAATTTTGTCAATAAGACAATTAAAATGTCTTTCCCTGATGCTTAGTAAATATCAAGGTGATCAAACATTGGGAACTACCTTGTCTGTCTTTAAGGCCCTCAAAACTGTAGTTTTCCTTATTCTCAAATTTACTAAAAAGATAAGCTAGTTTGTACATCTGACAGTAAATGATATCAGGTTGTTGAAAGTTTGACGTGTGTGATTGTGTTTGGTAAAAAAATATTGATTTAAGAAAATTATCGAGTCCGTGTAATTTGGACCCAACATGCGCATGTGCACACGCACACGCATGCATTTATCAATGCATAGTAAATGACATCAGACAGTTGAAAGTTTGACATACGTGATTGCTTTTGGTAAAAAATATTGATTTAGCAGCAAAATTATCGAGTTGGTGTAACTTGAACCCTACCTGTAAAAATATATATACATACATGTGTATTTGTGTGCATGTATGTATCTTTAATCGACTGGGAAATGAAGAGTTTTGAAGCTCTGTGAAAGCTGTGGAAAGATTCGTGCCTTATCATCCCCTTCTGATGAAGAAAACTAAATTTGAATTACAGTATTTCTTTCCACCACTTACTTTACAGTGCTATCTATTGCTTATACTATGTTATTTTGCCTTTACAGTCAAACTTGGTGTTGGGGGCTTCAGTATGGGTGCTGCAACTGCACTCCACTCTGCCATGTGCTTTGTTTCAGGAAGCTATGCAAATGGAAACCTTTACCAGGTCAACCTAAGTGCAATTGTTGGTCTTAGTGGCTGGCTCTCATGTTCAAGGTTTGACTTCTATGATATATATGTACACGGGCAAACGTGTAATAAACCAACACACCGGCTTGTAAACATGACCATCATATCCTCTTTGTTATCAGGTTTATCCAAACAAAAAACATCCTCTTTGCTATCAAGGAATATATTCAGTGTATCAGCCAATGTTTTTTTGTAGGATCTTGAGGAGCCGAGTGGAAGGGTCACATGAGGCAGCAAGGCGGGCAGCATCATTACCTGTTTTTCTCTGTCATGGGCTAGGTATACATATTAATCCTTCAGGTTTTTGTTATGTGATTTAAACTCATTTTACTGGAACTTTTTTCCCCTTTTTTTGCTAATTTCTGCTGGTGGGGGTTTAAAGTTATTCATTCCTATCACTCAAGTCATACCAAGGAGCAGCAAAGCTGCTGAAACACTTCTGTTGATACGAAGTTGAATATTTGTTATTAATTACACTTTACCCTAAATCTTTGAAAATCTGCTTTTTAACGATAGAACTGTTTGTGATGATGGGAAAAAATGCACTCTAGTATACACCCACACATACAGATACGCCACGCCACTATTCACACGGACAAATATATCCTTGCTGGAGCTTTCCATGGAAACTTATTGTTTGGCGATTACCAATCTTCTCATTGCTAGTTTTGTCACTCAGTTATCCATCTCAACAACTTCATCTATCTAAATTTGTTGATGACCCTTGATCGTGTAAAATTGTGTTACTACTGCTTTATTTTTCATCTGGCCAAGTTTCTTGATTACGTCTTGATTCTGCAGCTCAACTTGTATGATGTGGCTTTTAGTCAAGTTCATGTATATTTGTGTTCCATTGTATTTCTCCTATTCAAAGCACAACAAGAGACGAGACCAAAAGAAAAAAATTCATAATCACAGTGCTTTTGAACAAAACAAAGCAAAACGAAAATGAAATTGCTCTCTATAAATGGAAATACATTTCATTCTGATGCCATAGGTGATGATGTCGTTGCATACGAACATGGAAAGAGATCAGCGCAGACGTTAAGCTCAGCTGGATTTCAAAATCTCACATTTAGAACTTATAATGGGTACTCAAACTACCTTCAGCATGGAGTGAGGAGACTGATATTTGTTCTTTCTGAAAAGTTAGTCTCTCATGTGCAATATTGCTATGCAGGTTAGGTCATTACACAATCCCGGAAGAGACCGATGAAGTCTGTAGTTGGTTGACTGCAACGTTGGGACTCGAGGGATCTTGATCGTACTGGTGGGATAGGATGGAAGGAAAGCATATAAAATAGGGGTTCGGAGTGGCACTCCAGAATAGATTGAATGGATAGTATGATTGGCGGGCACGGTTGCTCTTTTCCTAAATAAGCTTTTTAACCGAAGCTCTCTTTGTATTTGGTTTTTGTTGGTCACTAGGGAATTTACGTTGTTGGTTTTTCTTGTCCTTTTAAAAATAAACTTACGAGGAGTGTGGAGTTCAATCGCAAGGATACTCAAGGACAAAGTGGGAAGATGGGGGTGTAGTCTACATGAATAGAATTTTTGTTTTTGATAATGATGAAACGTCCTAATGTTTTTTATACGAGTAATGTTATATATAATTATAGAGTATATAAATATCGTGCAGTCATTTAAAAAAGAGTGAAATTTATTATTAAAAAATTAATAATTTTTTATGTAAATTTTATATTTATTTATTTTTTTAAAATAATTATACAATATTTATATACTTACAATTTTAATTATCATTTTATTTTTGCAGTATTGGAGAAAATTTTGAATGAAGGAGAAAATGCTTGAAATTATGGGCTCAGACTTGGGCAGTGCTCGGTCCAAGTTGTAATAGGCCGAGGTCAGAGTAGAAGAGTTGGTCATACCAAGGGTCAGAATATTCTGTCCTGTGGCCTTCACTATTATATATATTGGGTTAAAATATCCCAAATTTGAGCAGTGTCTGCCAATGACGGGAGGATGTATCCTTTGTCAATAAAATGTAGATGATTCAACTTTCGAGATGGGTGGGTGGGGCTACCTCTGCGGGATTAGATCCACCCAACGAATAACTGATCTCTTTTAACTTTAAAAAAGTTCGATATTCTGATTATATCAACGAGAAATGCGTTTTCAAGTCTGATTCTATTCCAAACAATAGTGGTGCGATGGATATCTGGGTTGGGCCTAAAAGGGTTGCTACAATGAATTGTACGAAAGTGACTCTGAAATTGGGCCATACGGGGGCTTTCTCACTCTCAAGTCAAGCTATGAATTGGGCTTAACATTGGGCCAAATCGGAAATTTTCAAAGATTCATGACCTTTTCACACTGACAATTGACCTCATCCTTACAACAGTAATTCAGACCTTAAAATTCAAAATAATCATGTTTCTGTTGTAAAATAACATTGTAAAATTGTATGACCACCTTGAGCTAGCCGTCAAATGCACAGTGCATAGTGCCAGCATAGTACTGCATAGTAACTGGCACAGTACCAGCATAGTACTGCATAGTAACTTGCATAGTTTCCTTTGTACGCCTATATATATCGTTGAATTCTTTAAGAAATTTATAAGTTTCATAACTTCTCTGAGTTCTATCTCTCTCTCTCTCTCTCTCTCTCTCTCTCTCTCTCTCTCTCTCTCTCTCTCTCTCTCTCTCTCTCTCTCCTTTCGATAGTTTTATAACACGTTATCAGCACGAGAGTTCTGACGATCTTGAAGCTAATAGTCCTCTACTTCAAAAAAATGTCAAATCTTACAAAATTGGAATTCGTTGCTCTTGACATTTCTGGGAAAAATTATTTATCTTGGATCCTTGATGCTGAGATCCATCTGGATGCAATGAACCTGGGAGATACAATTAAAGAAGGAAATCAAGGGTCCCTGCAGGACCGTGCTAAGGCAATGATTTTCCTTCGGCACCATCTTCATGAAGAATTAAAAACTGAGTATCTAACGGTGAAAAATCCACTTATTTTGTGGAATGATTTAAGGGAGAGATATGAACACCAGAAAACTGTAATCCTCCCAAAAGCTCGTCATGATTGGATGCACCTGAGGTTGCAAAACTTCAAGAGTGTTAGTGAGTATAACTCTGCACTCTTTAAAATTAGCTCGCTATTGAAATTATGTGGTGAAAAAGTCACTGATGATGACTTGTTAGAGAAGACATATACTACTTTTCATGCCTCGAATGTGCTCCTGCAGCAGCAGTATCGAGAGCGAAAGTTCAAGAAATATTCTGAACTTATATCTTGTCTTCTATTAGCTGAGCAAAATAATGAGCTTTTATTAAGAAATCACCAGTCACGTCCTACTGGTTCTATATCATTTCCTGAAGTGAATGGTATTAGATTTACATCATTCCCAGAAGCGAATGGTGCATCTTTTCAAAGAAAAAGAGGACGTGGACGTGGTAAGAAAAACTATAGAAGTGGAGGTCCTAGAAGTGACCACACTAAAAGGGATAATAATAGATATACACCGTACCACCAGAAGTGGTTCAACTCAGAGAAGGGCAAAAGTCCTCAAAACAAATTTTTAAAGAAAGATGAAGATGGATGCCATAGATGTGGTATGAATGGACATTGGGCTGGTACCTGTCGTACAACCAAGCACTTGGTTGACTTATATCAATCTTCTATAAAAGAAAAAAACAAAGAAATTTGAAACAAATTTTGTTGAACCATCATATGCTTTAAATTCTATAAATGGAGAAGATATTACAAGTCTTGATATTTCTGATTTCTTTATTCTAGTGGTAGAGTTGATCATGAAAGTGTTCCTTTTTAATTAATGTATTTCCTTTATCTTATTATAAAATATTTTTATATTCTGCAATGTTTTGTAGTAATGAAAGTTTTATTTATTCTTTTATACTTGTTATAAATTATTGATGATATGATTTATCTGAGAATGGAAATGGAGCATCCCTGAAGGATCGCCCTAAATCAATAATTTTATTGAGTATCTCATATGAGTGATACTTGTACTAAAAACTCATTATGATTTATGCACCTGAAGTTGCATAATTGAAATTGTGGAAAGAATATATATTTGAATGAACGTCTCGAATGTGCTCCTGAAGTAGCAATATCGAGTATGCTCCTGAAGTAGTAATATGAAATGCAAACGTTCACAATATATTCTAAATTTGTGTCAGGTATTTCAGTGACTGAGCAAAATAATGAGTTTTTGATAAGAATCATTAATCACGTCTTACTAGATCTATATCATTCCCTGAAGTGAATGATAATGAATTTATATCATTCTATTCCCTGAAATAAAAAGAATGATGCGTTTCATTCAAAGAAACTAAGAGATTGGACGTGATAATGAATATCTTTTTGGGCCAGAAGCTCGTATTGGAAAAGCTGTAAGCTTTCTCTTTGAGATGATATTATATAAATTATTGAATCAAATATTAAGATGCATCAAAAGATGATATGATTCAAAATATTTGTATCTTTTCATGGTTATCTTGATCATCCAAAATCAATTATGATAAGTCGAATGATTTTCATATGGACGTCCATAAAAGAACCAGAAGATTCTTTTACTATAAAATCTTACCACCAGAAGTGAAAAGAAAAATTTGCTTAAAGCAAATAAGATGAAATTATTCAACATTATCTTGATTATCATATGTGAACCAGAAGTTCAGATGATAATTAAATTTTGGATGCAATAAGATAAAAATGTCTCATATTCTAACTGCTAAAATCCCAGCGAGGATTGAAGTCTCTGTAGGACAATTAAGAAATTCAGCAGTCTAAAAACATGTATAAAGGCATGTGAGACTTATCGATACAAAAGATAGAGTATCTCAAAAGAGAAAGGCACAAATAATTTGGTGCTCCTGAAGAGGCCATACCCACAAAACAAGCAATAAAGTCCATCCAAATTCTTTGTATAAAATTCTCCTATATAAACTCTTGAAGAGTGCCTCCTAAAGAGGTTTTTCATGAAAATGTCTTCCCTTGAAGAGGGACAGGTA
Source organism: Carya illinoinensis (assembly GCF_018687715.1). NCBI lineage: Eukaryota > Viridiplantae > Streptophyta > Magnoliopsida > Fagales > Juglandaceae > Carya > Carya illinoinensis. The sequence continues at coordinate 42,684,832 of NC_056758.1, forward strand.
CCTGAAAATAACGAGATCTCGAATAATGGAGAAATTATAGATAGAAATAAAATCGTTGTCGACAGCGTATTTCCATATGAGATGGCAATTGACATTACCAGAAATAATGGAGAAAGTGAATCAAGAACCGTCGAAGAAGACCGACGTAAAATATTGGCCAATATTTGAAAGAAACAATTCCTGCAGAATTGATTCACTAGTAAAATATGACGCATCGGGACTTATAGTCCAAACACTTAAAGAGGTGATGCTTGTTGAATGTCAGCGGGTATTTATGGAAAGGAAATAAAAATGTGATATATAAATCATGAGTCAGTTTCTCAATTCCTGCAGAATTGATATTACTAAGTAAAATGTGATAAATATGGACTTGAAGTCCAAACACAAATGAAACAATATTGATATGATTTTAAAGTGGTTAAATCATATTAAGATTTTTATTAGCTTGAAAGTTATCGAAAGTTTGGATATGCATGATTAACTGCATATTTATATGGATCATTGGATCATGATATGTATATGAAAATCCCTGAAGGATAGGAAATGTCTGAAGCTTCTAATATGAATACATCTGGAAATATGTATTCTATCAAGTTTCAAAGATCCTTATATAATCTAAAGCAATCCAAACGCAAATGAAAACAAGCTATTATTGCAGTTTATATATATGATTTAAATGTCATTGAGGCTCCAGAAGAGCTCATAAAAACTGCACATATTTGAAATATAAATCTGAAACCCTTGCGGCTTCAAGGGGAAGATGGATGATGTTATTAGTCATGAAATACCATCTTTTAATACAATTAGTATTTCAGATTCATATTATGTGTTTGATATGAAATGTGCATTATTAAAGAAGAAATAAAGCACACAGAACATTTACCAAAAGATAGAAACACAAATATGAATATTTGTGAAATATTATTTTATTATCTTGAAACAAGAATTACAGAAATTTAAGGCACTTTGCCTCATTCTTCAAATGCTCTTGTTCTTCAAGAATCTGCATGGCATCCCTATCTAAAGCGGTGGGCAATCGAAAAGAAGACTTAAGCAAGGATTTTAAATTCCTATTCTCTTGCTTTATTGATTCTATCTTCATGTTGGACTCCAGAAGAAGTCGCTGAAGTATAGCAATATTCTCATGGAGATCGTCAACTCCACAAGTTCTGGATTGCAGTCGCTGAGAAAATGCGACAATGGATGATGAGTATCGGGTACCGAGACTCACAAGCTCATAGATAGCTTCATTATCTGCCCTACGAGTCAGATCATTATATTGCATGATAGCACCTGTGGTAGAGGCAGGAACAGCTGATGAACGAGGTGCAGAGTACCTCATATATTGGCTATGAGAAGATCGCTGAGCCATTGCAGAGTAAAAATGCAGAAAGAGATTGCAGAGTAAAAATGCAGTATGATTACAGAAAAGTGAAGAAGATGAGATGTGAATGAAAATGAGCTGAATATCTCTTTTATAGAGAAAATTATGATACAACATCTCTCGTGAAGCAAGAGAAAAGAGACGAAATATAGCTTCATAGCTCTGCGGCGCTTGACAGCACGTCTGACAGCTGGGATGCCTGACAGCACGCCTGACACCTACAGAGGAGTTGAAAATCCGCGGTGCTTGTCTGATCTTAAAAGGCTGGCCACCGTTTTTATTAAAAAATGAGGTTAGCGGTTTAATGTTGATGAATTCTCCACTAACTGTGTTATTTACAAGAACTCCAGAAGAGTACAACTCCAGAAGAGTAGTGATGAGCAGAAAGATCCAGTTGTGATTATTTTATCAACATGGATCAAGTCCACAGTTAGTTGGATGTACAGATGCGAGTTATCTTTCAGATACACACAAGAAGATCATTGTAATTCATGAGAAGAAAGTTGAAATTGATATCAAGAAGAACATTGGAATGCGGAGACTTGAAGACCTTTTATCATGCACTTTTCAGGGGGAGTAACGTCTTGAAGACTTATGCTGATTGTACTCTTTTTCCTTCGCTAAGATTTTATCCCACTGGGTTTTCCTTCGCAAGGTTTTAATGAGGCAATCTTAAAGCATTTTACGGTACACATGAATATTGTACTCTTTTTCCTTCGCCATTGGTTTTTTCCCACAGGGTTTTTCCTTGGCAAGGTTTTAACGAGGCATATTCATTATATGTGGTCATCCAAAGGGGGAGTGTTGTAAAATAACATTGTAAAATTGTATGACCACCTTGAGCTAGCCGTCAAATGCACAGTGCATAGTGCCAGCATAGTACTGCATAGTAACTGGCACAGTACCAGCATAGTACTGCATAGTAACTTGCATAGTTTCCTTTGTACGCCTATATATATCGTTGAATTCTTTAAGAAATTTATAAGTTTCATAACTTCTCTGAGTTCTATCTCTCTCTCTCTCTCTCTCTCTCTCTCTCTCTCTCTCTCTCTCTCTCTCTCTCTCCTTTCGATAGTTTTATAACAGTTTCTTTATTATTATTTTTTTGTATGAAGATTGTTGAGGGAAAAATAAGCGTATTGGCATATTCTTGTGAAAATCTGTGTAAAATAGTGTTGTAACAAGTGTTGTTGCGGAAAGGCTTGAAGTGTGCTCATTATTGGTCAAAAGAAGGTGACTTCGCTCGACCCTCACTTGACAGGGCGCTCGAGCGAACTCAGGCAGATTGAACCGCTCGATACTCGCTCGAAAGGGCGCTCGAGCGAACTCAGACAGATTGAACCGCTCGACCCTAACTCGACATGCAGCTCGGGCGAACTCAGGCAGAGTCAACCGCTCGACCATGGCTCGACACTGAGCTCGAGTGGACCCAGGCAGAGTGTGTCGCTCGACCATCGCTCGACACTGAGTTCGAGCGGACCCAGGCAGAGTGTGTCGCTCGACCCTCGCTCGACATTGAGCTCGAGCGAACTCAGTCAGAGTCAACCGCTCGATACTCGCTCGACATGGCTGTCGAGCGAACTTAGCCAGATTGTGGCGCTCGACCTTCGCTCGAGCCAATATTCCAGATCACTTACAATGTAGGGTTTTGAACGCCTCATTTGATGGGAACTATAAATAGAACAACTTAACTTCTGTTCTAGGCGTGGAGAATCAGAGCAAAAACCCTAAGGGCCTCCAAGAACTTCTTAGAGCAAACTCTCCCCCATTTGGTTGATTCTCTCTTGGATAAACATTTCTCCACCACAACACATTCAAAATCAACTCTTACTTGAGTCCATTGAAGTGGACATTTTTGTTGGCCGGAAGAGTCCGGAGCTGCCGTTGATGCAGAGATCGAGAGGTTCTCGTGGGAAGTTATAGGAAGGTCGGAATTCCGACACTACATGCGTGTAGAGATCGAGTAGGTCACTCGTGGTGTTGCAAGCCAAGTTTAGCTACTACAAAGGTTTTGTGAGTGTCTCTAAATTGGTTGTAACAAACTAAGATTTCTATAGTGGATTTGAGGTGGTGTCTTACACTCGGAGTGGTTTTAGATTTTGAAAATGTTCTTCAAATGAGTTTCTACTCCGTGATCAAAATTATGTGTTGATTATTTGTGTTATTTGATTTTTTTATTAACTGCTTGTTTGTCTTATTTTCAAAAGGTCATACAAATTAGATTACACCTATTCACCCCCCTCTAGGTGTAGTGTTGGGTAGAACTACTGTTTTTTCAATTGGTATCAGAGCAGGTTCACTCCGCTAGGATTTAGTTCCTGAGTGTGATCCTGTTGTAGTGGTTTAAATGGATAAGTCTCAATCACTCACATCTCCACCATATTTTGATGGAAACAACTATGCTTATTGGAAAGTGAGAATGAGAGCATTCTTGAAATCTGTGGATGAACGAGTATGGGTTTCCATAACAAATGGTTGGACAGAACCAGAGGTTCTTGTTGACGGAGTTCGAACTCCCAAAAGTGTGAAAAATTACTATAGGGATGAAATAAGTGAGTGCAGTTGGAATAGCAAAGGGCTTAATGCGATCTTTATGGCTGTATCCCAGGAAGAATTCAAACGGATATCAATGTGTCAAAATTGCAAGGAAGCTTGGGATATTCTTGAGATTACCCATGAAGGTACCAAGGCTGTAAAGAATTCTAAGCTTTAAATGTTGACTACTAGTTTTGAAGAGTTGAGAATGAAGGATGATGAAACATTTGATGCTTTCTATGCCAAACGAAATGATATCGTCAACTCTCGCTTTAATCTAGGAGATAAAATTCCTGAGAATAGAGTTGTGAGAAAAGTTCTCAGATCTCTTCCTGAGAGATTTCGTCCTAAGGTTAAGGCTATTGAGGAAAGCAAAGATGTGGATACTATGAGAATTGAAGAATTGGTGGGCTCCCTCCAAACATATGAACATACTCTTCTAATGGACAAGAAGCACAAGTCCATAGCCCTCAATACTGTTAGAGAGAAGTCAGATGAGTCATCCGATGATTTGGCTATGAGTGACAAAGAAATAGCATTTTATGCTAAGAAATTCAGGAAAATGTTTGTGGCTAGAAATAAAAAGAATCAGAGCCTAGAGAAGAAAAAAATTGAAAGATACAACAGAGGCTCAAGTTCAGGGAACAAGGATAGAAAGTCTGATAAGCACACTAGAACAAATAGAGACAAGGGTCAGTCCAGTGTGCAGTGTCATGAATGCCATGGTTTTGGACACATTCGCTTGGAATGTGCAAACTACAAAAAGGAAAAAGAAAGAGCAAAAATTGCATCTCTAAGTGGAAGTGAATCAGAGTCAAGTGATTCATCAGGGAACTCTTCCCCAAAAAGAAATCTGAATTACATGGCATTCACTGTCTCGGTAGATAGCAAGAGTCAACACAGTGAAAATGTGTCGGATGATCAGAGCAAATCTGGAAATGAATCTGAAGATGAAGATGAGCTGCAAGAAGTTTATGAAAAGTTATACAAGGAATGTGTTAAATTGAGGAAACTCAACAAAGTGCACATTGAAGAGATAGACTTCATTAAAAGAGAAAATGAAGAGTTTCAAGGCAAATTAATTGAGGCCATTGTTCTAGCTGATCAGTTTAAAATGAAGAATGTGTTTCTGGAAGATGAGTTAAAAACTCATGACAGTAAGATAACCTTGCTGAAAGAAAAACTGAAATCCTTTTCTAGCGAGAAACAAAAGTTGGATGAAATCCTAAGTTTTAGAAAGTCCCCTAGTGACAAGAGTGGACTAGGATATGATGCAGTAAACTCTGAGACTGCAACCACCTCAAAGATCTCCCACAAAAATGAGAAGAAGACTGTGTTTGTTTGTGAATCAGCTATCAATGGAAAGACTAACCCATCTGACAAGGGCAAGAAATCATCTCATGTCCAAATGGGTGTTCTGTCTCATGTGAAACCAAGAACTAGAAATGCAAGACCTATTTGTCATCACTGTGGTAAAACAGGTCATGTTGTAACGGAGTGTTTTAAGCTGAAAAGATACATCGCGTATGAACATGCACCTTCTCAAAGCAAAAGTATACACCCTCCAACCATGGGTAAACGTCTCATAACGGCTTCTAAGTATACCTCTTCATTCAGGAGACAAAGAGATAGCAAAGAAAACTATGTGTGTCATAATTGTGGTAGGGCTGGCTACATCCGACCAAATTGCTATGAGCTTAGAAAGAATCACATGAAAAATAGAGATAGACAACCAAGAAGAGGGCATTTGAATCTTTGGAGTCAAGTCATGACCTTAACTAGGCAGAATGAGATGCTGAATGTCAAGTTAGACCAACTGTCAACTACCAAAAAGGGTGGTTCTCCAAAAGTTAGAAAGATGTGGGTCAGAACTGGAGAAAGAAACACATGCCATGTGTCACACATTGCTCTAAAGACTAGAGACACATATGTGTGGTACCTTGATAGCGGATGCTCACGTCACATGTCAGGTGATAGAAGTTTGTTTAAAACTGTTGAGGAATACAAGTGTGGAACAGTAACTTTTGGAGATGGTGGAAAAGCTGATATAATTGGAAAAGGTGAAATTGATATACCTGGACTACCCATCTTAAGGGAAGTATTGTTTGTTGATGGATTAAAAACAAATCTCCTCAGCATAAGTCAAATGTGTGACAATGGTGCTGAGGTTCGCTTCTCAAAAGAAAAATGCATTGTTTCATATAATGATGGAAACTGCATGATGCAAGGAACGAGGACATCTGACAATTGTTATGGCATCACTCCTAATTTTCAATATAGTTGCAACAGTACTAAGAGTGAGGCAATAGACCTGTGGCACCAAAGACTTGGACATGTGAATCATAAAAATCTGTCCAAGATTGCCAAGAAAGATATGGTGATAGGGTTGCCTGAGCTGGGTAAAGTGGAGACTCCTGTGTGTGGGTCATGTCAATTGCGAAAACAAGTCAGAACAGCTCACAAGAAAACTACGGCTATCCTAACCGAACAACCTTTGGAGTTATTGTACATTGATCTTATGGGACCCTCTAGAACTGAAAGCCTGGGGGAAAGAGATACATACTGGTAATGGTGGATGACTTCACCAGATATTCATGGGTGGAATTTCTGAGAGAGAAAGCTGAAACTCCTAATGTGATTAAAATCTTGTGCAAGAAGCTTCAAAATGAGCAAGGAAAGGTAATAGTCAGAATTAGGAGCGATCATGGAAGAGAATTTGACAATTTGAGAGTTTCTATGATGAAGAGGGCATCAGTCAAGAATTTTCTGCCCCTATCACTCCACAGCAAAATGGAGTGGTCGAAAGAAAGAACATGGTGATTCAAGAAATGGCTCGAGTCATGATACACAGTAAGAATGTTCCTACCCATTTCTGGGGAGAAGCTGTGAACACAGCATGTCATATTGTGAATAGAGTCTATCCGAGACCGAACACTTCCAAAACACCATATAAACTGTGGAAAGGAAAGAAACCAAATGTGAAGTACTTCAAGGTGTTTGGAAGTCAATGCTACATTTTGAGAGACAGGGAAAACTTAGCTAAGTTTGACCCCAAAAGTGATGAAGGGATTTTTCTTGGATACTCTAGAAACAGCCGTGAGTATAGATGCTACAATCTGCACACCAGAACTGTAATAGAGTCCATAAATGTGGTAGTGAATGATACTCCTGAAGAGAAATTGAATAAAGATGAGCTATTTCACTTACCAAGTGGAACTGAAAGAGAAGATAGTAATGCAGTAAGGAAAAACTTGGAATCCTCATCAAATGAAAAGATAAGAAGCCAAAAGAAGCCTTCTTCAAGAGTAAAGTTGAATCATCCCCAAGAAAATATTATAGGAAACATAGATGAAGGGATGAGACTAAGAAGGAAAGTAATAAATCAATTGGCTCACTCAAGTTACATCTCACAAATTGAACCAAAAAGGGTCGAAGAAGTCTTAAGTGACGAGAATTGGTTAAATACGATGCATGACAAAATAAATCAATTTGTGAGGAACAATGTGTGGTACTTGGTGCCAAGACCAGAAAGTCACAATGTGGTAGGCACAAAATGGATTTTCAAGAATAAGTCTGATGAGAATGGAATCATTATGCAAAATAAAACAAGACTAGTTGCTCAAGGGTAGGCCCAGATGGAGGGTATAGACTTCGATGAGACTTTCGCTTCGGTTGCCAGACTTGAGTCAATCCGAATTTTGTTGAGCATCGCTTGTCATATGTGCTTCAAGCTCTATCAAATGGATGTTAAGAGTGCTTTTCTGAATAGAGTTCTCTAAGAAGAAGTATACGTTGAACAACCAAAGGGTCTTAAGGATCCAAAATATCCTAGTCATGTCTACAGGCTGAAGAAAGCTCTTTATGGCCTAAAACAGGCTCCAGAGCTTGGTATGAAAGACTAACCTCCTATTTGGAAAACCACAAGTTTTTGAGAGAAAGTGTTGATAGGACATTATTCATCAGAAAAGCTGGAGAAGACATAACAATTGCTCAAATCTATGTGGATGACATTGTTTTTGGATCTTCCATTGACACTCTGGCTCTTGAGTTTGCTGATAAAATGAAGAATGAATTTGAGATGAGCATGGTAGGTGAACTAACCTTTTTCTTGGGACTCCAAGTAAAACAGTTGAATGATGGGTTATTCATATCTCAATCCAAATATGTAAAAGATCTTATCACAAAATTTGGATTAGATGGCAAGAGCTATACTAGAACTCCCATGAGCACTAGTGTTAAGCTAAGCGCTGATCTTATACCCGGAGTGGTTTTAGATTTTGAAAATGTTCTTCAAATGAGTTTCCACTCCGTGATCAAAATCATGTGTTGATTATTTATGTTATTTGATTCTTTTATCAACTGTTTGTTTGTCTTATTTTCAAAAGATCATAAAAATTAGATTATACATATTCACCCCCCTCTAGGTGTAGTGTTGGGTAGAACCACTGCTTTTTCAAAGATGATTAAAAATGTTCTTAGTAGATTTTTTCTTGTAATAATATATATCACACTCTTATTTTACTATGTAATATATTGCACCTTTATCATTCTTGGATTATTTTTTAATTTTTTTAAAATATAATAATAGAGATTGTTGAGTAATGTTATCTCATCATAGTAAATAAAGTAGAATGAGAGTAGAATATGTAAAATATCAAACGCCTAACCACGAAATCGATCATCTTCCAAGTTCAAAGTTCTAAATCCCGAACATTTATGCAAGGGGCCAAGTTAGAGGAATTCTTGGATATACATTTCACATATATGGAAGAGGTACCAAACTTAAACATGTGTAAACCTAAAAAGTGTTTGTCTTCATTGATAAAAAAACATGGATCATGCGTACACGCGTGCGCACATATTATATATAGAAAAATTTTACTCATCAGTTTTATACCACACATATTATATATAGAAGAGTTCATATATATGTACACACGTACTCCTGATCATGTTATCGTGAGACCTCGTAAGAAAATAATTAATTATAGGAATAATCAAAGGTTTTATATATGCAATATTACATGTACTATGCATAGATAATTTCTAGGAGTTGGCTTGCTAGAAATATGTGCAGCATCGAAGGGGTGGACATTTGGGGACTCTCAGAGCACAATGAAAAAGATATTGGAGGTCTAAAAAGTGAAAGAAAGGAGATAGCTTTTATCATTGTGCTTATATTACACACAGCTGATCTACACCTCACGTGCATGCGACTCGACCCAAGAACGAATTACGTAATTAAACATTTATATATATTATCAGAATACGAAATTCGATATTATATTTTCAGCTTCCTTTCTCGTACGTCTCTATCTTAACCCGATCGATCGACACAATCACTCATGCGAGAATATCAGCAATTTCGTTTTTTGCTGACAATATATACTTAACAACGTTATAGCTAGGCTGGCTAATAATTAATTCCAATTACGGTTAAGATAATTCCAATATCTATAAGATCGAACAGAAACTATAGCTATCTTAATTTATTTGAAAATTCTCAACAATCAAGTACTAGTTGATGATCTATTAAGGTGCCGTTGGGATACAAGATGTGTTTTATTTCATCTTGTTTTATTATTATAATTTTCTTAAATTCTTATATAAAATATAATAAAGAATTCAATTTTTTCAAATATCCCAATAATAATAATATTATTAAAAAATAATATTCTAACAATATTTTATTTAATTTTTATTTAATACATCTTATCTTAACTTACTATGCAAATGGTACGTACCTAAAACTGTCAATATTAGATCCTCGTAATTGCCGCTCAAAATAGTGTAAATATACAAATGTAGGTTATATATATATGCCTTAATTACACGACTTCATTTTGATTTTGGCGGGGGCCAATTTGGATATATAAATGATCGTTCTATTTTATTTTATTTTATATCAAATATACTGACGGAAGTGTCCTAATTAATTAAGTGACTTTTCATTTAAGCAGTTAATTTATAAAAGTCATTTAAATTAATATGCATATTAAATATATATATATATACATGTGATGAGAATAACAAAATCTGTGATAATGAAATATAACATTGCTTATCACAATATTGAAAAGTGATCTAAATGTGCATTACTCCAGTGGTTTTAGGTCACGTACGCATGTTCCCAAAGGGGAATTTGTGGACAAATGTACATACATGCATGCATACATGATATGTAAATATATATATATGTATGTATAAAGTATACTTTAAATCAATTAATCATTATGTGGGTACTTGGCTAGAGTTGTATGTATATATCTTATATATATATATATATATATACGTGTGTGTGTGTGTGTGGGAAAGATTAAAAGAGAAAGTGGAAGGTGGAATGGAATACGTAAGGTGTACAGGGTACGTTGGGTCATGATCATGCATGGAAGCATTTCCCAAAGCGAGAATCGAATCGGTCTGCAGGCACCCCCATGCAGCTTTCTTTCTTTTTTGCTTTTTTCACAGTTTGCTACAGCCTTGATCTTTACCATTCCCCAAGAATAATGGTGGGTGAATGATATCTTATATATAAATAGCGCTAGCTTAGGTTTTTTTTAAACTTGTATTTATTTATTTCTGTCTCTCAGCCAGCCAGCCAGTAGTACTGTCTTTCTCCTCTTCATTCTCTAGCTCGAGAGAAAAGGGGAAAAAGAAAATGACAGCGAAAAAGCCATACCAGCAATTAAGAAGAAAAAGAAAAAGAAAAGATGGTCAAAATTTGAACCTCGAAGACTTCTCTTCCATCATGATGATGATCAACTTCGACTATCTTTATCGAAACTCTACCTGCATATATTTTCCTTCACATATTTTGATCATTTTGAACCCTTAGCTATCTCGTCCTTCGATTATTTATATATCGATCCTATACATCTCAGTCGTCGCTTAATGTATATAAAGTGAAAAGGGAAAAACTCATTTTAAAAAACACTGCCCGCAGTACATAATCAAATATTGCTTCAATTTCTGGTTCGTTTGATCCTCAACTAGTACTTTCATGCAGAATCTTCTTATCATTTTATAGCTAAAGATCAAGATTTGTACACAGAGATCTGAATAAGGTTCAAGGCCAAATTATTAATTAGCTAGAGGTTTGAGAAACATTACAAGATCAATTGAATTGATTAATTATAAAAGCACTCATGAAACCACATGACATAGGAGGACACACGAGTACTACTACAGCCCTTCTACTTTAATGCACGCTTTATTAATCACTCGATCAAAATTAGAAAATATGCTGTCTTAGAAGTTAAACACTTTTGACTTATATATATATATATATATTCATATATTTTTTGGGTTCCAAGTACAACAAAAGGAATATTCAAAATTGAAAAGCAACCACCATTTTTCATACATAGTGACTGTTTCTTTTGCGGGCTCTCATATTCACGTTGTCTGTCTGGTAAGAGATAGTGGATTTTGTTCTCACATCTTATCTAATCCTGAATCAACAAGAAATCAAGCAGTTAGGCCATATATGGTGTTTGGGGATCGAGCTGGCAGACCATGCATGCCTTTTTTTTTCCAACTTGTCGAATGAGAGTCCTGGTTAAATGCAATAGTCAAAAAGTATTTTAAAGGGTCGTTCATGAATTAATTCTATGTCTAAAAGATGTTGGAGAGTGGCTATATATGCTGTGTTTAAAGGTTACATTAATGTTAAAATGCTAATTTACTTTATGTGGGGACAAGGCCGGAGCTTAGCTTGACAAAGTTGAACAGAATAACCTAAATGAACATGCATCGTGTCTATGCACTTTTTCTTGAAGCATGGACGATTCCACTCTTCTCACCATTTCAACGGGTCGGGATGAGAAAAGTGTAATCTCTTATAATTTTTTGTGTTTTCTTTAGAGGATATTGTTGGCTAGTTAAATAATTGGTAAGAATATTGCATGGGATTGAATAAACACATAAATTATTTGAAGAAAGTATATACTTGATAAATATTTTAATTACAAAACATTTTATAAACTAACATGATTTGATATGATACGTTAAATTTTAAATTGTAAAGTTAACTAATTTTATTATAAAATAACTTTAAGGTATTATATAAAGTTATTGAAGTAGCAATTATTAATTGATTTTGGCCTGTTGCATTATGTATATACTGTTATTTTCTTTTTTCTTTTTTTTTTTCTCCTTTGGAATAGGATTTACTTTGATCTCTTTTCCTAAGTTTTGGTTTTTGCGATTCCATGGTTCAAGGAAGCAAAGTGAAGCGAATATGAAAAAGAACAACCTAGCTAACCCTCCACAGGCGACCTCAAGCTGCCCGGTTCCCGAGGATCTTAAGGAAGTATATAAACTCATTCCAGGCCCTGGCCATTCAACAATCATAAATTCCTCCTACATTCTGTCTTCAACTTCAAGCAACTTAACCTTCACACTCACTTTGTTTTCTCTAGGTAAGTGCTTGAACATACACATGACATTCGCATAGGTGTTTTTATTTTCACATGCATATAATTATATCCTTGCTAGGCTGCTGACCATTTCTGCTCTCAAACTTTTATCACGGCCGGCCGGGTTTGTTTCAAGCTAGCTGCTCGATGATTATTACATACAAATCCCGGCGCCCATTAAGTTTATAATTACTTCTATTCCTTTTTTCTCGGCCTTGAGTTCAGCTTGTAACCTAGATGTATCAGTTGATCATGATACTTTCAAATGACCTTTAACGAATAATATATAATTAATTAACTTCAATAGTACAGTGTAATTGTTAGTCTGGCTAGCTAGCTCAATCATATATAGCTGACCGGCGTCTTCTTTGTTATGTAATGGACTAATGATGTTCTCTCTCTCTCTCTCTCTCTCTCTCTCTCTCTCTCTCTCTCTCTCTCTCTCTCTCCCTGTGGAATTTATAATATAAAGGAAAATGAGCAGACCAGGAGATTGGAATTGCAGATCATGCAACCATCTCAACTTTCAAAGAAGGGATTCATGCCAGCGGTGCGGGGAGCCAAAACCATCCGAGAGAGGTGACTACGGAAGCTTTGGGGGAAGAGGCAGCCCAACATTTGGGTTCAATACTGGCCCGGATGTCCGCCCTGGCGACTGGTACTGCACTTTCGGAAACTGCGGGGCTCACAACTTTGCTAGCCGCTCAAGCTGCTTCAAGTGCGGTGCCTCCAAGGATGAATCTTCCGGTGGGGGATATGAAGGTGACAGGCCTAGAATGAGAGGTTTTGGATTTGGCAGTGGCAGTGGCAGTTCTGGCAGCTCCAGTACTCGCTCTGGCTGGAAATCTGGTGACTGGATTTGCAGTAGGTCGGGCTGCAACGAGCACAATTTCGCTAGCAGGATGGAATGTTTCCGGTGCAATGCACCGAGGGACTCAAGCGGCAGGTCTCCATATTCATCCTAGAGTTTCCATTTTTGGGTAACGATCTTTGACCACTTCAAATATATACACCTACAGTTTCCGCCATTGTAGTATATGATCCCTAGCTATTAATTATATTCACGAATTTAATTTACAGGTACTGCTGTCCAAGGTGGAGAGAATTATCAGGAAAGTTCATAAAGCCAATGATATCCGAAGCTACTCTCATTTTGGCCACCACCTGATCTAGCTATTTTTTGTTCTTTTTCATGTTGGTTAATCAAAGTCTAAATCATTCAGCATTCTGTGAGCTTCCTTATATATTTCAGCATCTAAAGGTATGGTTGTTGATCTGGTCATGTATCGATCTATATAATATATATTATCATCATGGTGTCCTTGTGTTTGTGAGGGTTTCTTTCTTGCCTCAATATTATTGATGCGAGGTGCTCATCATTCTGGCCTCTATCTAGCTAATTATGTTGGGAATATATTTCAAGATCTCTCTCTCTCTCTCTCTGGCTTTTACTGGGGCTGGGAATATTTGACTTCAAAGTGATTAAAGACCTGTTCATGGACCACCCTCGGGTCTTTTGGTTAAACCAATTTTTCTTGACAATTAACAAATTGGATTCTATTAATATATTTGTTCGAAGGTGTTGTACGGACGTGCATTCCAATATTACTACCTTCACGACTTCACGATACCTCACATCTCTAAAGATCATGAGAATCGGATGCATATACATTATATATATTGCGTGTCATGACACTTCAATTCAAAGCGATTCATGAAGCTCCATATATATATATATATATATATATATATACATGCATCTTCATTAATTTTCCTTTCAATATTCGATACCTAATTCGTCTAAAAATTTGAGACTAGTGCATGCATGGGCTCTCAAGTTCTCAAAGTACTTATAAATGTGCCATCCATGCATGCATGGTAATGAATCAAATGATAGATTGCCTTTGCACTGATTTTTAAATGTGATCATCAGGTTCCGCCTCTTGTAATAGAAAAATTAACTCTTATTTTGTACGAATATGATCATGCATCAAACTAATTCATTCTGCTTAATTAAGTACGATCGAGTACATGAGCAGCATCATGTAGACGATGATGGATGCATGGCATAATTGAACTATTTTAGCTTTGATATGTATCTACTATTAATTCTTGCTTTGTTGACTATATACACTGAAAATTATTTAATTGTACGTAGTCAGCTATTTCTTACAAAAATAATTATTTATTATTAAAATGAAGTTATTTTCATTACAAATAATCCGTTATAAATTCTTATTTTCCTCGTAGTCACGTATTTTTTGAGAACAAGAAATATTGGAGATCTTGAAAATTAGTTAACGGCCAAAACAAGATGATTATGACATGAATGCAAAACAAAGATCAGACGATCGACCCCCAAACGAAGTTAATTTCGAGTCTACCTAAAATTAAATCAATTACTCGGTACTGATCTGAGACATCATGATTCATGCATCTATATAATGTTCGTGTTGTACTGTGCTCTAACAAGACAAGAAATTAATAATTAGGTCAATCAATGCAAGATTCTCAGGTTAATTATATATATACATATCATGGAAATTAGGCGATATGCATGTAATGATTTATTCGTGTACTTGAGCAATCATGGACGTACTGAGTTAACGCAAAAATGGATATATAAAGCTAAATCAAAATACTCTCTCTCTCTCTCTCTCTCTCTCTCTCTCTCTCTCTCTCTCTCTCTCTCTCTCTCTCTCTCTCTCTCTCTCTCTCTCTCTCTCCTGTGAAATGCAATCATTATCTGCCAATATTCCTATAACTAAAGAAAGGATATCGATGAACTAGTATGGTACTACTCATGTCACGCCAACGAAGTAATTCTTAGCAAAACATCATGATTTGTCATGTTATCGCACGCCTAGCTAGCTAATTCATGATTAATTAATGCATTAGTGTTTAAGTACTAGTTTAACTGATTTAATGAACTTCCGACCAAGATAAAGATCTTTGATGTTGAACATGTAATATATATATATATATATTATATCATGAACATTGGATACCAAAGCCTTTTAAGCAAAAACCTTTCATGCGTTCCCTCATTGACCTCAAAGGATGGGTATGCATAAGTAGTTCTGCAAATTTCATTGGTCAAAAAGTAACCACTCATTCATTAGTGTCTGCTACTACACTCCATTACTTAGCTTTTAGCAATATTCTTTCATATTTCACTTTAAGCTTAACTTTATGTTACTTCATTTGCTTTCTTGGTGTTTGCGAAGGTAAGTACGTACCTCGATCCCATTCAATCATATCACGTGCCTTCCGACTTCCTTCTACATGAGATTTTTCTGCCATTTTCGGGCCCTTGCATTAATTATAGTTTTATATATTGTTTTTGGTCCATCTTATATAAATTGTACACAATCTTTGAATCGATCATGTGGCGGATTAAAGGTGAGAGAGAGAGAGAGCTATTGTTGCTTCGTGTGTTTCTTGGTGGTGCAGTATCCCAATCTAAGAGAGACGACGTGTGGCAGACTCATGCTCAAGAAAGAACAACATGAACATCTCTCTAACCATGATTTTAAATGTCAGTCGGGCCCAGAGAAAGCTATCAAAACCAGAAAAATAGACAATTCAATGGACTAAGTACGAGAGTCGGAAAACTAATCAAAGTACTGTGATGGTCAATGGTAGCAAAAACAAGGGAGCTTTTATCCAACCCAAGGCACGAAAAAATGACTTGAGCTTTTTAAAGTTTTCCCTTTTCTTTCTTTATAAAGTGGGCATTTTCTTTTACTTTCTTGAGTTTTTTTTTCCAACTATTCTTTCTGCTTCAAACCAAAGACGTATCCATCTTTATAAACCATCAACTATTCATGTACATGCACCATTTGGGCATTCATTGTTACTTTCTTAAGTTTTTTCCCTGTCCCATTCTTTCAGTTTGTGTGTATATGTTTAATTCTCTGCTTCTACCTAGCTCCCAATCAAGAGACTGCTGTTTGTGTGTACACCTTCTGTCCTTTTATCTCCTAAGAGCATTGATCTACTACATATATATGTGGGTGATACCAAATGCCAGATGCTATACAAAATTCAAGGTGTCTCAATGCATGTTTCCATTTGAATCCTACAATTTCAAGTAAAATTTCAACTCTTTGTATATATTAACTTATTAAGGGAGCTAGCTATTGATTCACAAGTCCTAAAAATGGCAGATACACAGAGGTTAAACTCTTAACCCTAAAGATCGATCATAACATATTCCAGACTTCATCTTTTCCTTTTTGTTTGGTCAAGAAGGCCCATTGATAAGGATCAATATTTGCCTTGCATTTCAATTTCTACATTAGCGCGCCCTTAAATTACTTAGATACATGTCAAGAGTGCCCATTCCTATCAAGAAACCGGCCGTCTCGTTCTGTTCCCAACGTCCATTATATTTCAAAAATTCATAATTATCTTCCCCACATGTCATCAACTGCAGAAATTGGTTCTTTGCTTGCTTTACTCGATCGATCAAGCATTCCTGTGCTTAGCAATTAAGAGATAGTAGCATTTGGGGTGACAAGAAATAAATTTTCCGGAGAAACCGGCACATCTGTGTGTGTGTGTGTGTGTGTTTTCTTTTGGACGAATCCGATTCTATTCAGAAGATCTACCTTCGCGGGCAAGAAAAGCAGCAAATTACATGAAATCCGTACTTCAACAATATGATGCATCAAAAGAGAAGTAAAAGCTCTATGTTCCAAAAACAATAGTAATATCTTATCAACTCGTTGCAGAAGAAAACTGGTAAATGGAACCAGCATAGATACAAATCCACCAAGAAGTTTTAACTTCAACAATTATAGAAACAACAGCCAGGGAGTGATGAAATAGTCACATTTCAATGCGGCTTATCAACAACGGAGATAATAGAACACACCGATTGAATCAGAGTGAGTATAATGAGAATGAAACCTGCAATAACAGAAATTATGGCCCATGGCGTGTTGAAATAATTTTGTTTCAAGTTTGCCTTCCACCTGTGCCAGGGTCTTCTGCAGTAAGTGTTCAGATCTTTAGAAAGACGAGCAAAGTAGAATTCCTCAAATTCCACGACCACCCCATCAGCAAGTTTGTTAATAAGAATTGCCCCTTCATTGCTGTCACCTAGCCTATTCTCAACAATTCCATACTTGACCAGCAAATCCACATCCTTATGAGTGTTCACAAGGCGATCCATGATGACAACATAATCATTCATGTAATTCTTATCACAATGGCATTGCTCAAAGGCAACCATATTTCGGATGGAGAGTTCTGTTTCGCCACATATAGTAAGCTTTGGGATCTTCAGAATCCCTTTTACGAACTCTATGTCAAAAAGATTTTTGCTAGATCCCACCTCAAACCTGACTCCAGCCTGGTGTAGCTCTGTCATGCAGGGCATCGTTAGTGTTTGAAGTTTCGTTTCTATTTCTTGTCTTTCCCGCAAAGGTAGATATAACTTTCTCAAAAGATCAACAAAATGTTCACATTTATCAGAATGGATTTTCATCAATTTCTCTTTTGTCACCTCCAAAAACATTCGCTCTTTGAAGAAATTATATGAAAGCTCAATGATGGAAGGTCTCTTCCCAGGCTGGTACGGGATTGTTACTTTGCTTAGTTCAAACAGATCCTCAAGAATAAAGAAAGGAACCTGATTTTCAAGCAATTGCATGTCAGACCATACATCCTGTATCATTCTTTGTTTATAAAATATGCGGTCATTTCTATCTTGCAGTCCTGGGAAATGGGACCTCAGTAAGACCTCAATTATGAAGGCAGTGTCCACTACAATGATTTCAACAAATTTCTCACATCTAAACGGAATGGTTTCTGCATAACAACTACGCAGTCTCACTACCTTTTCTTCGACAACTTTAATATAGGACTCCAAGGTTTCCTGGGACCGTTCTATAAAATCTTTCAGGTACCTCATTTTGTGTTCTTCCATGGCTTTTAAGCTTTCCCTGCCATGGTGAAGCGGGCCAATGGAAACTACCTGAGGTGTATAGTCTTTTTCTTTGGCACGACGTAGTCGCTCAGGAACTCTATAGATACTACATTCAGAGGACAGACGGGACAACCTGTCCAACTTCGTCTTCATTGAATTTGCCAAACTATAACAGGGGTTTTCTATGTCGAAAGAAGAACAGTTGCCTCCATCCATTTGGTTTCAAGAAAGACAACTCTCCCTTGCAAAGCCCTGAAAATAGTTATGTTCAAGATATAACCTTACAAGAAAAAAAAGATATGTGCATTGAACAAACATAGAGCTCAAACTTATATCTGGCGATCGAGGCCAAAGCCCTGGCAATGTAAAACAGCTAAGCTAGCGAATTGCTCAGAACGATGACCTTCCACAAATTTCCAATTTCTTGCGTAAATCGAGTCAGTCGTGCCTATAATTTTGGTTGGAATGCCAGACACGCAGTATCTTTATAAGATTTTTACTTGTAATGCAATCCATGCATGCATACGAATCCGAATCCTTGTGAAAAGAGAAAGAATTGCAAAAATGCGAACTCTCATATCATCTCTTTTCTCCGGCCTGTTGTTTTCTCTCACTTATTGGTGCCTTCTTGATACTACTTTTGGTTGCTAAGAAACGGAAAAGAAACCAAATTCTTCAAACGAATTGTAATAATTTTTTTATTATTTGGGGATCAAGGGGAAAAGGAAAAAAGAAGGAAAAGAAAAGAGGGTGTAGCCAGGTACCATACGAATTGAAATCTCACTTCCACTTAATCCTACCATATCAAGAAAAACTTCAACTTTTAGCACTAGAAAAAACTCTCAAGTAAGAAGAAACTTAAAAAAGGAACAAATCATGGGTCAAACTCACAATGACATGTCATACCACAACCAGAAAAATCACCATTGCAGTAAACATATGCAACTTTGAGCATTGACCCCAAAGGTTTAGAATATGTTAAAATCTTAGAACACAAATGAAATGTTTAAAGTTCATCTAGCTCTTCCGACAAAGTTTAAGCTTCTGGGCATAATTGATCATGCAACATACAATATCGGAGCAGTGATGCTCAAGTTTTTAGGAGATCGAATCGAGGTTTTAACATTAAAACATATACAACAACTAAGAGATATCGGACTGGTGAGAATTAGTGTATGAATCCATCATCAACAACAACAAAAGAGTATTGAACCTGGTATAAAGAAATTTGCTTAATTTGCCTCTTGTAGTTGACCGGAAAAAGTTGAATAGACAGACCTCCTTTGCTAGCTAGCTAGCTTTATAGTGGATGAAATGCCAGTCTTGCGGTGTCAAAAAAAGAGAGCAGAGCTCCTTCTCCCTCGAATGACCAAAACATCAGATTACATTCTCCCTGGCCAGTTTTAAGAAGAACACAAGTTTCTCTAAGTCAAGTCAGCCCTATTTTTCTATCCGTTTCCACGAAAGTTTCCCAAATTAAATTATGATCCAACGCAGCCCCTACAACGGCCAGCTGCCCCAACCGGGTTCGCAACCTTCCTTGGACAGAATTAGAGCAATGATATTTTATTTATAGAGTAATTGAGTGTGCACTTTCTTTCTTTTTTGAAAAATAAAATAAAATAATAAAATATGAAATTTATATAAAAAAAAAAAAATTAATAATTAACTTCAACCTTTTTTTAAAGAATTGTACGCAAATTATATTTTCGATTGCCTACACTTCTACTGTAGCTCTTATGCTACTCATTTTGAAGCCTTTTTAAATGAATGCAAATTCCGTGACATAACTTGTGTCTGTGTGAGTTTTATGGGCTGGGCTGTCCCTACAATTAGGCCCATTTATTCCCAAACGGATTGGAAGAAAGAATTTCTGCGTCGTGGAGCCCATCAGTTAAACCGTGCGTCTCCAAGCGCTTATATTAAAGAGTTAAAAGACTAAAGAAGATAGAAGCCAGAAGCTCTCAAGCCTGTGTGTCTTTTGATTGACTTCACTTCAACCATGGCGGTTCAGCAGCGCTTCTCAATGTTTTCATACTCTCTGCGAGTGCCTCCTCATGGCCATCCCTCCCAACTCATCTGGTTCTGCCTCATCTCCCCCACCTCCCCCGGTTTCGTACTCTCTCTCTCTCTCTTTCGCCGCCGAAACCCCCAGCTCTTCCACTCCCCGCATCTTAATCATCGAAGAAAAATTAGGTAAGGTAGGGGGACTTCGACGAAGGAGTGCTTTTGGTGGAATGGAGAAGAAGGAAAAGGCAAAATTGTATAGTTTCAAAGTCTTCAATTTTATCTCGCACCGAGTTCCAATCCACACCGTTTTATTAAACCCCTTCCATGTCATCAGGTGTGAGTAAGGAGTGCAGGAATTTGACTACGAATAGACTTTTCCTTTGTTTGGGTCACTAGAAAACCAAGCTTTATTTATAATTTCCCGTTGCCCAATCCTTCCTAGGAGATAATTTTTTTAACTGTTTGCTTTTCGGGAATCTGTGACTGTTATGGCGTGTAATGTACTTTTATAATGCGATATCTTGTGGAGATTGCGTCCCCATAGAATAGAACTGACCATTATTGTTGTACCAAAAATTCCTGTTATTGTAGCATGTAAGATTTTTTGAGAGATGAGAATCCCGTGATTGTATTTTTAAAGTAGAAAGGAATTAGGATGCCGATTCTTTTTGTTGAAATCATTTTCCACCAAGCTATCAGGTCCCCAAGGGATCGAGATTCTCATGTGTGAACTGCTACATCAGAGATAAAAAGATTATATAAAATAAAATTTGCAAACTAACGACAATTGACGTAATAAATTAAATTTATTTTATATTAAAAATAATTTTAACATATTATATTTAATTATATTTATTTATAAATTTTTTATATAATTATTTTTTATGACTAAAATATTTATCTTCTCAGATTCATGGTAATTGTAAAGAGTTGCCCAGAGTCGGGACCAGTGGTCCCGACTCCCAACTCGTTGCATTACCGCTTCCAACTTCGGTCCCAATCCGTGGGATCCGTACTCAATCCAACGGCATGGGAACTTCCACCACTGTCCTCTGCAAACCTTTGATTCACGCCACTCCTCATGGCTCATAAGTCTCCACGCTCTCACTTTCAAATCCGTCAGATCGAGACGAATCTAACGGTTGCAAACAGACGCCATATAATTGTTATAATTATTATTTATAACTATTATTACTATTATTTTCTCAGCACCCTTGTATTAAAGTCGCCGTAACATCAAAGTCCCGCTCTTTTTGCGTCTGAAAGCCCAAGAATATTTGGCTTGCTGCGTGTCTCCTCTCTCGATCTATTGCTTGTAGACGCAATGCAAGAGCAAGCAACGAGTTCCATTGCGGCGAGTTCTCTGCCTTCGAGCAGCGAAAGATCTTCGAGCTCTGCTCTTCAGACTGAAGTCAAAGAAGGTCGGAACTTTCTCGTTTAGGGATTTTTTTTTTTTCTTTTGTCAAACAGGTGATCAATTTGGTGCTTTTCTCTCTTTTACTTAAATTTTTTTTTTTCTGATTTCCAATCTTGGCTTTCTCGAATGTCGAAACTTTTCTCCGCGTGAAATTACGTTCGCAAATTTTGCAGCTACTTTTTTTCCTCTTTCCTTTGTATGATCAGCATTATTCCCGTCCAGTTTTGTACAAAGTCGAGCTTTTCTCAACTGGGAAATTTTGTATTTTCATGGGTATCACTTCTACCGGGGAAATCCCCGGGATTACCATCACTTCCAGCCCTTGCAATTTTTTAATATTTCTTTCTTATATTTAGGTTTGGAGAGTGATGAAGAGATCAGGAGGGTACCAGAGATAGGTGGTGAGTCTGCTGGAACCTCAGCCTCGGGGCGGGACACGGGTTCAGTGGCCGGCCCAGACCGGGCTCAAGTCTCCGGGGAAGGTCAGAGGAAGAGAGGCAGAAGTCCAGCTGACAAAGAAAGCAGGCGGCTGAAGAGGTATTAGTTTATAGCTCTTCTGCCCCCCTTCCCAATCTATCCGTTTTATTCTATGGGGCCACTGGCATTTTTGGTATATAACATTGTGCATTTGGGGGCTGCAAAAAATTGGGAAAAGGCTACTGAGGAACAGAGTTTCAGCACAGCAAGCAAGGGAAAGGAAGAAAGCATATTTGACTGAACTAGAAACGAGGGTGAAGGGGTTAGAGGTGAAGAACTCTGAGCTCGAAGAGAGGTTGTCCACCTTGCAGAATGAGAATCAGATGCTTAGACAGGTATGTCCTTCACGATCAAATCAATGAAATCATACGACAGTAGCCATCATAAATGGCTGTTGTGGTATATGGTAATTAGACATGTAGCCCAATCATTTTCCATCAATGATGAAATGCCCATGATCTTGTTGATAATGATCTGACTGGGTGGGTGAGGGTCTACATGATCAAAGCATATTCGATATGTTTGCTATACAAGTATAGGCATAGGGGCATAGAACACACCAATTACCCCCCACCTCACCACAACAACCAAAACACAAAAAATAAAAATGGCCATAATTCATATTCTGCTTGACGTGTCAATCATGGTTGTTAACCACCCTCTCTCTCTTTCTCTCCGGCTCAAAAATGGAGATGTACCTTATGTAATACACCCGCTTGACCTTAACTAACTCACTCCTAATCAGAAGTGGCTAACAAACTTAACTAACAAATTAAATACTACCACAGAACTACAACTTCTAATGCAGGGCCTCAGTGAGCCTGGCCAAACCGGTCAGCGACGAGCAAGTCATACTTATTAATGAATTTTTGTTTGGGTTCTTGGCATGTGAAGTTTCCCAGGTAATTGGAGTTGTCACCTGTGATTTACCGCTATCTTATCTCAAACTGCAAGTTGCATGACATCTAACTGTTTGCACTTTATCGATTTGATTTTTCAGATATTGAAAAACACAACAGCAAGCAAGAAAGGAGGAAGTAGTGGTGCTAATGGCAATGATGGGTCTTTATGAGACGAAAAAAGGAAGAGCAGGGTTTGTAAGAGTGTAGAGAGGATACAAGTGTATTTAATTATATTAGGTACATTATGAAGTATCAGAAACTAAGAGCATTTTGACATGCTTAATTCTAGGTTAATGTTTTCCTAGGGATTTTTTCTCACTTTTCTCGTATCCGTATGCCATGTGCTATGTGATGCTGGCCTGGCTACTATGCCATCAAACAATGATGGCGGCGACAGTGACAATGGCTGTAGTGCCAATGGCGGAAGTGGCGGTGACTGGTGGAGTGGAAAGTGCAATAGGGGCTGAACAGTTTACTTAAGTAAGCTTCTTTGGAGAATCTCCATTTGTACATCCTCATCTTCAGAATATATTTGGCATGCATATGTCAATTTTAGCTGGTGCTTTACTTGTTTCTCTCTGTGCTGCTTCTAAAGTTAAGCTCAAACTATTGATAGTAGCAATGTGTATGAATCAGCTCGAACAATGTCATTGTTTTCCTCATATTTAACTCGCAATAAATAGCTGGTTTTTGGTGCATTCCATTGAATAATAATTTACGGAAAATTATTGTCTTGAGTGTCTAAATGAATTTGAGGATTTTAAGCAAGTGAGAGAGATGGGTACAATCTTACAGTATTTTCAATTTGGATGAATGTTGTAACTTTATTTCACGTGCGTATCACTGATTCAAGTTGAAATGATAATTTACAATAATTTGGAAAAATTCTCTTGTACAATTTAAGGATAATGGTGGCAGTTATTTTTTTAATTATATTCCTTTTGAACTAGGCAGTGATAAAGATCTTCCGAATGGAAGCAAAAGATAATCTCACTCCAAACCCGAATAAGGTCCTACATGTGGCCAAAAGGACTTGTAACTTGTTGGAATCGATCAATATTATAAGGTAAAATGCTATTGCCTCAGGTGCCGGCAGTGCATTCTAGTGTTTTTTTACTGTTTTAAAAAATTATTACTAATAAATTTTTATATTTTTTTAATGTTTTAAAAAAATTCAAATATTTTTAAAGAGCTACTTAACATTAGCATGGTATAAATATAGTCACGTTAGAGATAAAAAGATCTCACAAACTAACATGTCAGTTAAATTTTTTTTCAGTAGTGGTTGTCGTTCTTTTCTCCTTTTCTCAGTCTATATATCCCTAAACCCAGTCCCTGCAAATTTGGTGTTTTCCAGTTTGTCATCCCTGCCATTAGCCGGTAAGGTATTTTTTTTTTTTTTTTTCTTATTTTGTTTTTCCACTTCGTGTCCCCACTCCTATATACACCCTTAAGACAATGTTTCCCCCATTCCTGTTCTTTATGTTGCTGACGACCATTGTTTCATCGTTGATGTTGGTATATTTACCCTTTTTGTTAATGAACAATGGAAAGACAGCATTCACGTTGGTCCAAGAATCATGAACAATACCAAGAACGAAGCATCAAGAGCAAGATGAAAAACGCAGTATCAAAACCAAGATCAAAATCAAAATGAAAAATCAGGAGAGCAAGCTAACCTTTGTTTTTTTTTCCTTTTTTTCCCTTTTCTCATGTTTTTGGTACAGACCACCAGCTGCAAAAAATGGAGATAGAAGAGTTTGAGAGAGAGAGAGAGAGAGAGAGTGAGAGGAAGGGAGAGGGAAACAAAAATGGAGATTGAGATTTGAATACTAAAATGAAATAAGATAGTTGTAGATAAAAGTTGAAAATTGAATAGAATATTATTTTTTTATTTTAAAATTTGAAAAGTTAAATTATTTATTATATTTTATTTAATAATTCAAGAAAATTATAATAATGAAATAACATAAATTAAGATGAATTAAAATCATCTTTATATCCAAACCTAGGTTTGGTGTGTGTCGTAATGACAAGAATTAAGAATAAATAAATGTCACGTCAATCAATACAAATTTTTATATGAAATTATTTTGTGTTGCTAGTAGTTTTCTTATAAATATGAGAAATTTTATAGTCACAAAGAAATTATATAAAATAAACTTACAAATTGATGTGGTTTTATTAAATCTATTAGATCTATTATATGATAAAATTAACTTTGCAATCTAACGTACTACATCAAATCATATCATATTATATGTTTATTTTTATATAATTACTTTATGACTAAAGTATTTTCCTATAAATATATATAAATAAAGCTGATGCATTAAAATAAAATATGGGTGTAAAAAAAATAGTGAATCGATAAACCATACCGGATCAAACCGGTGGGATCGGTCCGGTTTGATCCGGTATAGATTTTATTTTTCTTAAAATTGGTTGATTTTTCTTTTTCTATAACCCGATCCGACAGAACCGAATTGGTTCATATATATTTTAATAATTTCTAGTATATATAAAATAATTTTATTGTTGAATCTAAGATTTCAAGTTTCGTGTCATTATATATCTACATATGGATTTTGATGATAACAAATTAATTCAATAAATAAATGAATCTCAAGCTCAAGTTATTTATACGGAATCAAGCACATCAAGGAACTAAGCATGAGCAATAAATGAACAAGTTCACATTAAAGTCATAAAGTAATGTTGTAAATCTCTTAAAACTTTGAAATTAAGATTAAGGCTCAAAATTAATATTTTATCATAAAACATTATAATACATTTTCAATATGTGTATGAATATTTTGAAAATTATATATGAAAATTTTGAAAAATGATTGATTGTCATCTTTCACATGTACATGATATGATTAAAGATTTAAATTTTAAAAATATTAAAAATGATTGAGTTGTCATATTTCATATGTGCATGCTTTATTTGAATATTTTTAAAAGTGATTGATACTATTTTTGATTTGTGCAAAAGGTAGATGATTTTGTTTGAAAATTTTGAAAATATTAAAAATGATTGATTGTCATATTTTACATGTGCATATTTTATTTGAACTTTTTAAAAAGTGATTGATACTTTTTTTGACTTATACAAAAGGTAAATGATTTTGTTTGAAAAGTAAAGTGTGCGCCTTTTGTCATATGCAAAAAGTAAAAAAATTTGGTTTGAAATTTTTGAAAAGTGAATGATGTTATCTTTGATATGTGAATTTTTTAAAATTTGAATATGAAATCTCATATGTCTATAAATATATTATTTGATAGCTTCACATTCATAACATTAAGAGCATACAATATTCATTCAAAACTTTTATTATCTCTTCTCTAAATATTGAGCCTTAACCAATGTTCATTTTGAGATATATAGTTTTGCACTGTATTATTCTTATTTTACTCATTAAGGAATGTTTTCTGATAACTTACCAACTATCAACTCTTGTATCAGTAAAATAGTGTGTATAACTCTTGTGTGTAAAAAGTGTTCTACACAGAGAATAGTTGAATCACTACGTGTAAGGTGATTATAAGTGTAGAGAGTGTTCTACATAGATAATTTGTAACGGTATTGTTCAAAAGTGTAATAGGTTTCTATTTCCAACTGAATGAGGTTTAATAGTGAATTTGAAAATCCTCAAGGAGTAGCTCAAGGTGAGGACGTAGGCAGTGAGACCGAACCTCGTTAACATACTGAGTTTTCTTTTATCTTATCATTACTCTTTATATTTACTGCTGCTTTATGTTATATTGTGTATTTGATTTATAATTGTTAATTTTTTAAATATAACTCAATTCACTCATTTTTTGTGTTAGTCATCCGGATAATATTTGTATTATATGATAAATTACTAATTAATATAATATTAAATTTTAAAATCTTATATCATTTTGTTTATTATATTAATAATTATACTAATACTATATCGCTATATATTATAATATAATTATAATATATATTTATAGTCTATAATATATTATTACTATAATATTATATATTATAATATATTATATTAAAATCGAAAAATTAGACTGAATCGAATTGAAAATTAATAAAATTAGAATATCGATTTAAGAAAATAATTAATACATAATCGATTTTAAAGAATACAAAATCGATATACTGATTTGATCTTATATTTTATCAAAAATTGGATCGGATTGAACTGACTATATCCCTAAGATAAAGGGAAACTCTAGTTGCCAAAATCCACTTTTTTATTTTATGTATTTTTAAAAGTATTTTTTAAATTATTTTAAATATTTTTAAAACAAATTTACAAATTTATTAAAAGATATTTTTTAATTATTAAAAGAATGGATAAAGAATTTGTCCGTATTCGAAGATAAATTGCTATTCGTCCACCGACAGCCACGGTGATTAGAAAACCGGAAGCCACCGACACTTAGTAGGTAACCTAACAGGACAGCCTGTTAACAGCAACGGAAATGTTGCAAAAATTGTGAAGGCATATACGACGCTTGTCCCCTTCAACTGACCCCACGTTGACACTGACTGACTAACGGAAGGAAGGCGAAAAAATAAAAAAATAAAAAAATAAAAAATACATCAATACATTATAGAAAAAAAGGCAGTAGGATGGCTTTGGCTTCGGAATTAATCATCATTGCTGAGGATAAGATAAAAAGAAAATTTACAAAAATTATATACAGATATATATATATATATATAATATTTATAAATTTTATTATTTATAAGTCTCATATATATACCATATATTTGATAAGAGAAAAAAATTTTAAATATAATAAAAAGAATGTTGTGTGATGTATAAATATTATGAATATAATTTTTCTATATATATACAAATAACCTCATTATATTTATTTAACATAAAATATATTAATATATTAATATTATATAATAAATGTGAATAATATCACTTATCATTTTTTTATAATTATTTTTCCATCATTTCGTAATATAGTACTAAATAATTAAAAATTATTTATTATATTTTATTTATAAATTTATTATTAAATGTCACATAAAAAATATATTAAAAAAATAATAAAGGAATGATAAATAGATATTTTTAATAAATCTATCCGTCCAATTATAAACATGCGGAATAAAATGAGCCCCACGGTCCCACCCCTTGCCCGTTGCTGTCCTGAGAGCCGCGTTGGGTTTAGGTACAAGCTACCGTTCCAGCCGGTAGCCACCATTGCTTTATTATAATTTTTTAGAGATGATAAAGTAATACGCAAAAAGAAGTTGATAAAAAGACAGGCTTTAGTACTTTACATACATAGCTGGAAGTGTGGAAACCAGATATACAGAGATGGCGTCCTGAATGGGCGAAGAATTCACAGCCTTTGCACCAATCTATTCGGCTCATCCACTCCTATACCCTCACAATACTTCAATCAGAAGCGGGGATCTCTTCTGATTTTCCTAAACGAAAGAACCAATTGAGAAAACAACATGGAAGCAAATGCGGGAATGGTGGCCGGGTCTTACAAGAGGAACGAGCTGGTCCGGATTCGCCACGATTCCGACAGTGGGGTTTGTGTTCTCGACATACCCATTTCGGATTTTCAAGTTCCATACTAATTTTGCTTTTGTGTATTCTTCTTATTTCTTATTTATATTTTTTTCCCTTTCCTTCACTGTGGCGTGTAGATCTGGGTGTTGGGTAGTGTGGATGCGAGTCCATGAACTCCTAATTTTGGTTTTTACATGAATCGGGAAATGTTGGTGGTCGTACTCAGATTTTGTATATTTTGGTTTTTCGGAATAGCGATCATTACATGTATTTCATTGTTTCATTTTGAAGCTTGGATCTTATTGTTTATCGAGTGTGAGTGAGTGTGAGCTGAGCTGAAGCTCACACCGTTTATGTGGGAATGGATAGCAGGTAGTCGCTGTTTCAGTCGGTTGTGAGGATTTGCCATGTGGGTCTCTAAATTTGAACTTGTTGCAGTTCTGATCTTGTGAAATCATTGCCTTTGTCTTTGGGCCGTTCCCTTGATTTCGATATACCCTTGGGGTAATCGGTTGTGATGGCTTAGTTAATGAGATTTCCTATTAGTTTCTCCTTTTTATACCTAGTAGCGAGAGAGATTGGTTGTCCTTCAAAAAATGATGGCTTTTATTTGGGAGCATTCAAGCTGAGATCCGAACTGGTGGAATTTAACTCTTTTCCCTGAACGTAGTTGAGATAAGCAATTACCCACCACACAATACTGTTGGGCCAGACTTTTGACGAGATCTGCTACTGCTGTGTTGAGCTGGGATCTAGTCTTATGGGTTTTCTGAATTTGTTTTTACCCAAGAGATTTGTGTAATCTTTAGGCGTAAAGAATTTATATATTTATTACCTGAAAATGTTCTTCTGTATACCTAGCGAATGCATCCTGATTTGCACATTGGAAAATGGCATGCCATTGCGTTCTCATCTTCAGTAGAAGCTATAATTTGAAAATGGGGCTAGTTAATGTAGTTGTGTGTTGATTTACAAATTTTCAAGGACTTAGTCTTCCAGTATATTACCATAATGTTAGTCTATTTTTCTTCTGTAATGTTGATTCTTGCATTGTCTTTGTAAAATGCAGCCCAAGCCCTTAAAGCATTTGAATGGCCAAATATGTCAAATTTGTGGTGATACTGTTGGACTTACAGCTTCCGGTGATGTCTTTGTCGCTTGCAATGAGTGTGCCTTCCCTGTTTGTCGGCCTTGTTATGAGTACGAGCGAAAAGATGGGAACCAATCTTGTCCTCAGTGCAAAACTAGATATAAGAGGCAGAAAGGTTAGCTTGCCCTGATCCCATCGTTCATTTGTACTTGTATCTGGTACTTGGCTTGTGCCTCTTTGCTGTTTTTAATGAAAATTTATTGCTGATAAGATAAAAACTGTATTTGTACATGTAGGAATGAAATTAATGCTGTTTATGTATTTTAGGGAGTCCTAGAGTGGATGGGCTTGTGCCTCTTTGCTGTTTTTAGTGAAAATTTATTGCTGATATGATGAAAATTGTATTTGTACATGTATGAATGAAATTAATACTGTTTATGTATTTTAGGGAGTCCTCGAGTGGATGGAGATGAGGATGAGGATGATGTTGATGATTTAGAGAACGAGTTCAATTACACTCAAGGGAATAGCAAGGCAAGACGCCACTGGCAGGGGGAAGATGCGGACCTCTCTTCTTCCTCTAGACATGAATCTCAACTACCAATTCCCCTCCTCACAAATGGGCAATCGGTAGGCCCTTAAAACAATCCATTATCCTTTTTATGTTTACATCTTTCTTGCACTATTTCTGGATTGCAGTTCAGGTTTGGCGATTAACATCAATCGTATTCTTTCAGAAATGATGTCACTTTTGTGCCTTGGATTTTATGAATAAATATTTATTACTTATCAGAAAAAGAAATTTTATGTCCTTGCTGCTTTTGATGTTATCTCCACTAACTGTTCTTACCATGTTTGGAAGGATAATCAAAACAGTCATGTTTTTTATGATTGATTTTTCCTATTGATAGTCCTGGTGATTTATCAACCTTCTTTCTTCTGATATGACGCTAATATTTCAGGTGTCCAGTGAAATTCCATCTGTTATATCTGACAACCAATCCGTGCGAACCACCTCAGGTCCTTTGGGTCCTTCAGAAAAGCATATTCACTCCCTTCCTTATATTGATCCAAAGCAACCAGGTAATCAAATAACTCGAGTTTTTTCATCTATAAATCCTCAAACAAGCTTTTGTATCACTTTTATTGCTTGATAAACTGTCATGTAATCTATTTCTACAGTTCCAGTGAGAATTGTTGACCCATCAAAGGACTTGAATTCTTATGGCCTTGGAAATGTTGACTGGAAGGAGAGGGTTGAAGGTTGGAAACTCAAACAGGAGAAAAATATGATGCATATGACCAGTAGATATGCAGAAGGGAAGGGAGATATGGAAGGCACAGGTTCCAATGGAGAAGAACTCCAAATGTGAGGGGAATATATGAAAACTTTGTTTGCCTTGCACTTTTGGTGGTTATGAGTTTTATTTAGTACCATTGTTTCCCTGGTGAATGGATTTCCCTAATGATGATGATTTTCAATGCCTCATTGTAATTAATGGCAAATTTCTTTGGCTTGAATAGCATATGAAATGTTTTATATCTCCTTATATTTGAAATTTTATAAGTAAATATAACCAATACCGATCAAAATTTTTTTATAAGTAAATGTGTAAAATTAGGTTTTATATTCTGCCATGATCTTTCTTTTCATTGTTGTTGACGCCTTCACTTCACATCTCCATAAATGACTTCATATATATATATATTTTAATATCATGCCATTTATTTAATGTGCAATATTGCAATGAGATAATGTGGAAGCATGGATCTGTGCCTTTTTTAATCTGTAGATTGACAATGGAATGGCTTCTTTTGCCTACTCAATGTATCAAGTGTTTTTTTATCTGTCTTTTTTTATTTTATTTTATTTTTTTATTTTTTAATTTTTTTTATGGTGAATTGTAACTCTCTCTCTCTCTCTCTCTCTCTCTCTCTCTCTCTCTCTCTCTCTTAGGGCTGATGATGCTCGGCAACCTTTGAGTCGTGTGGTGCCTATTTCTTCTTCACATCTGACACCTTATCGTGTCGTTATCATACTGCGGCTTATTATTTTGGGATTTTTCTTACAATACCGTGTGACTCACCCAGTGAAAGATGCATACCCATTGTGGCTAACATCAATTATTTGTGAGATCTGGTTTGCTTTATCCTGGCTTCTGGATCAGTTCCCGAAATGGTCTCCTATCAACCGCGAGACCTATCTTGACAGGCTTGTATTGAGGTTAGTTTTCTTGATTCTATTTGTTATGTTGTATAGTTTTATGTGTGGTTTGAACATGAGGAAGTAATCTAGTTTTTATGTTCATTGTTATTATACCCTTCAGGTACGATAGGGATGGAGAACCACCACAACTGGCTCCTGTAGACGTTTTTGTCAGTACTGTAGATCCCCTAAAAGAGCCCCCTCTCATAACAGCAAACACTGTTCTGTCCATACTTGCTGTGGATTACCCTGTCGACAAGGTCTCTTGCTATGTATCAGATGATGGGTCAGCAATGTTGACCTTTGAAGCCCTCTCTGAAACTGCAGAGTTTGCTAGGAAGTGGGTGCCCTTTTGCAAGAAACACAACATTGAGCCTAGGGCCCCTGAGTTCTACTTTGCCCAGAAAATTGACTACTTGAAAGACAAAATACAACCTTCATTTGTAAAAGAGAGGCGAGCAATGAAGGTGGGTGAGTTTGCTATGATGGATCAATATTTTTTTTTGTTTGTGGTGGTTTCGATAGCATTATTCTCTTTTTCTTGTTATGTGGTGTATGGTGGTAATGCAAGCTTTATGACTGCCATGGTATGGGGCTTTTGAAGTTGTCTACTCTTGTCTTGTTCATCAATGTTAAAAACTACTTTTGTCTTATAAATAAAAATTAATGTCTTTGGGCAGATGTTCGTGTATTGAATGGGGATAATCTTCATGATTTTCTTATAGCCTTTTCTAGCTCCTAGTTCCTAGCTTGGATTTAGGTGTTTCTGCTTGTATACTTAAAGGGTGTAATCGGTCCGGTCCGGTTGGTCCAAGACTCCAAAGGGAGATTTTTGAACCTGACCGAAACTTTCGGTCCACCCATTTTCCACCGGGTATACTTCCTGTGTACTTGGGCTATTTCTATTTACCTGTCTTCATAAAAGTCATTATTTTTTAATAAAATTGACTCTTATGTTAAGTTGATGATATCTCACAAGAAATAGTAGAAATAACCAGTAGCAAAAACCGTACTTGTATGGGAAATTCTAATAAGATTTTCAAGGGTTTTTTTTTTTTTTTACTGAAAGTGTTCCCTATCTTATCAACGACATATAGATACTGTTTATAAAATTTCAATATTTATTATGTCAGCAGAACTTTTTCTTTTTTTTCTTTAGTAAACCGAAAATTATTGTTGAGTCTTTGGTAGAGTAGATGAAGACAGGATTTTGGATTTTGACTTCAATAGAGCTTCACCCTATGCCATATAAAAGTTTTTTGATTGAAATATACGAGGAGGTTTATGAGAGATTTGAAACTTTTGCAAACTAATGTGTTTAAAAGAGGGTAATAAGCAAAATACAGTTTTGTTACCTATAAAAAATACAGTTTTTCTGGAACATCTGCAATAAACTAGGCCATATAAAGACTCTAAATGTTTGTTAGGATCACATTTTTTTTACAAAGTACCTTATTGACTCCATTAGCAAGTATTCTTGAGCAATTTTGAGTGGGTCATGTAACAGGTCTCGGACTTCGCACATTTGTATATAGGCAGATGGTTTTAGTATTAGGATTATGGTGTCTTTGATTTTTTAGTCATTCAAAACCATTTTGTTTCGTAGAGAGAATATGAAGAATTCAAGGTACGGATCAATGCCCTTGTTGCCAAAGCACAGAAGACGCCGGAAGAAGGTTGGACAATGCAGGATGGCACTCCATGGCCTGGAAATAATCCTAGGGATCATCCAGGAATGATTCAGGTATTTTCATTTTTCCCAAGTAATTCAAGATTTTGATAGTTTTCTTCATATTTTTACAGCCACGTTTACTTTTCAATTGGGTGGAAAAACAGGTGTTCTTAGGCCACAGTGGGGGGCTTGATACAGATGGAAATGAGCTACCCCGACTTGTTTATGTTTCTCGTGAGAAGCGACCTGGCTTCCAGCATCACAAGAAGGCCGGAGCAATGAATGCATTGGTTTGTCTACTGATGGCCTTCTATTATTATAATTAGATATCTTATTCATTTACAGCCATAATAGCTACCATTGTCCACCATTCTAGGTAGTGCAATCAGCAATTTGTTTGGAAAAATAGAGATATCACACAGATTTGTACTGTAGTTTGGCGGTGATGTGATTTTTCATTAGTTGCCTGATTGATTGGAGGGGCTTGTAATACCTAGATGTTGTTGAATCCATGGTTTCTGACTTTTTTTTATCTTATATATTGCAGATCCGAGTTTCTGCTGTCCTAACAAATGGTGCATATCTTCTGAATGTCGACTGTGATCACTACTTTAATAACAGTAAAGCTCTTAAGGAAGCCATGTGTTTCATGATGGACCCTGCTTTTGGAAAGAAGACTTGTTATGTACAGTTCCCACAGCGTTTCGATGGCATAGACTTGCACGATCGATATGCTAACCGCAATATTGTCTTCTTTGATGTAGGTTCCACTGGATGTTTCACAGCAAAATATTTTGTGTTTTGTTTCTTATGGTTGGGCTTTGGTTAAGTACAATCCTGTATTTATTGTATTATGCAGATCAACTTGAAAGGGCTGGATGGTATCCAGGGTCCTGTCTACGTGGGAACAGGTTGTTGTTTCAACAGGCAAGCTTTATATGGGTACGATCCAGTTCTAACTGAGGAAGATTTGGAACCGAATATCATTGTCAAGAGTTGTTGTGGTTCAAGAAAGAAGGGAAAGGGTGGCAATAAGAAGTACATTGACAAGAAGAGGGCAATGAAAAGAACTGAATCCACCATTCCCATTTTCAATATGGAAGACATTGAGGAGGGTGTTGAAGGTTGGCTTTCTGTTTTCCCAAATTTTACTAAGAATAATTGTCAAACCAATTGATGGTCTATGATGGTCTGGTGCGTACATGCCTGTAATGTTAACCCCATTCCCTTTGTTCTGCAGGATATGAAGATGAGAGATCGCTTCTTATGTCTCAGAAGAGCTTAGAGAAGCGTTTTGGTCAGTCTCCAGTTTTTATTGCAGCCACCTTCATGGAACAAGGAGGCATTCCGCCATCAACCAACCCTGCAACTCTTTTAAAGGAAGCAATCCATGTTATCAGCTGTGGATATGAAGACAAGACTGAATGGGGAAAAGAGGTCAGTTGGTATAGTAATATAGAACCTAGCAAGCTACTAATTTGACGTAGTGCTCGAGTATTAAGTCATCTAAGCCTTTTCTTTTACCACCAGATTGGATGGATTTATGGTTCTGTCACAGAAGATATTTTAACTGGTTTCAAGATGCATGCCCGTGGGTGGATCTCAATCTATTGCATGCCTGCTCGTCCAGCATTCAAGGGATCTGCTCCAATTAATCTGTCTGATCGATTGAACCAGGTTCTTCGATGGGCCTTGGGATCAATTGAGATTTTGCTTAGTAGGCATTGCCCCTTGTGGTATGGATACAATGGGAGACTGAAGCTTTTGGAGAGACTGGCATACATAAATACTATCGTGTACCCGCTGACCTCAATCCCGCTGATTGCCTACTGTATGCTTCCTGCCTTTTGCCTTCTCACTGGGAAATTTATCATTCCTGAGGTAAGTGATGGTTCTGCTTAATAACAGTCAATCCGATGAGTCTCTCAAGCATACTTGATGTGCATTCGTTCATTTTCTCATCTTTCTATGGGCATTATATTGGTGGGGTTGAAAATTTTGGCTTTGGAGATGTTCAATGCAAGAACACAAGTTATAGAAGTAGTTGACATGGATCCTTCATGCTGTCTATAAGATATACTATAATTACTTTTTGTTTTTTCATGTGACTAAAAGATTAATATCCTTTTTATGCAGATAAGTAATTTTGCTAGCATGTGGTTTATTCTCCTTTTTGTCTCCATTGCTGCTACTGGAATTCTAGAGCTTAGGTGGAGTGGGGTCAGTATTGAGGACTGGTGGAGGAATGAGCAATTCTGGGTCATTGGTGGTACATCTGCCCATCTCTTCGCAGTCTTCCAAGGGCTGTTGAAAGTGCTTGCTGGGATTGACACCAACTTCACTGTCACTTCAAAGGCATCTGATGAAGATGGAGACTTTGCAGAGCTTTATGTGTTCAAATGGACATCACTTCTCATCCCTCCGACAACAGTCCTTATTGTTAACTTGGTAGGTATTGTGGCTGGTGTTTCATATGCCATAAACAGTGGATACCAGTCCTGGGGTCCCCTCTTCGGCAAGCTGTTCTTTGCTATATGGGTCATTGCCCATCTGTACCCATTCCTGAAGGGTTTGTTGGGTCGGCAAAATCGTACCCCAACAATTGTCATTGTCTGGTCCATACTTCTCGCTTCAATTTTCTCCTTGTTATGGGTACGGATCGATCCCTTCACCTCTGACTCCGCAAAAGCTGCAGCAAAAGGTCAATGTGGCATTAATTGTTAGTTCATTGCAAGATTATTCTGTCGTCGTATATGCCATCCTTCTCACTGAAGCAGTGTGTATATAACAAGAAATCAATGTATCAAAGTTATCTGCAGAATCTGTGGCCCCTCTCCCAAAAGGAAGTGTCTGCACGATCAAAGGTCATGTATTCTATTTATATGTATGGAAGGAGTTGGAAGGATGAAAACGGGACGGGACCCTTTTTGGGATTTTTTTTTTTTTTTCTTTCAAATTTTAAATTCATTCTCTTCAGAAGTGTCTTTGTTGGCGTCTTTTAAGATAGGTGTCTCCAACTTGTCTGATGTTATTATTTTGTTGTATTGTGACAAATTTTTGTCAGGACACGGAGCATATAGAACGAACTTTATATATGCAGGTGCTTCCGGTACCTGGAAAGAAAATAAGAATTAAATTATGTTTTATTCATCTCAGACCCAATTAAAGAGATTGGTTGGTAGGGCTTACTTTATAAATGCTTTTGTATAAAGAAATTTCATATTAGTAAATTGCCGTAACTTGAGATGGTAAAGTTATTTTTATTATAAAGTAAATTTAATGTATTATATAAAGTCACATTACTTTATAAATTTATTTTATGTGAATTTTCTTTTAACTGAAAATTTATAACAAAAACGTTTATTTTCACATACATATTAAAAATGACTCCAATTTGGTTATTGGAGTGCACTAAAATTAAATCAATTCAGTTTAATTTTAAATTGAATTTAAATTTAAATATACTATTTTTAAATCATTAAATTTGTCTTAGTTTAAAATCTTCTTATACATATGATCCATAACTTTTTTTTAACTTAATACCTCTTTATATACAGAAATTATAATTTTTTTTAATTTTCTAGAAATAAATCTAAACTCATTTTAACGTCTAAATACATTTAAATTTATATTGGATGAGTCTCACAAAAATTATTTCACTATCTCAACTCACTACTATTTATAAAGAATTCAATTCTTCTTAACTCAGTTCAACATCTCAATGCTCCTAGTTTGAATTGAGAGATGATCTCATCTTATTTCATTAGTACAATTTTTTCAAATTCTTATATAAAATATAATAAACGATTCAACTTTTTTAAATTTTAAAATAATAATAATATTTTATTTAATTTTTATCTTTTATCTAAAATTATTTCATCTTATTTTATCTCCGAATCTAAATCAGAATAAATCTTTCTTATCTGCTCCAGCCCTCTCCTCCATTAAAGCTATAGAGAGAGAGAGAGAGAGAGAGAGAGAGAGAGAGTGTAAAATTTCGGGATTGAGAACAATTTGGCATCATCTTTATTGCCAGCCCGTAAGATCGATCTTTGATATTGGCAAGACATATGGCTAATACCTTTTAATTGAAGAGAGAATGTAGGTGAACTTTTTTTCTTTCCTCAGCTGCTTGAGGTTGCGGTGCTCTTAGAAGATGGCCGCTGTACTGCTCTTAGAGAATGCAGGTCTACGTGGCTGCAATCTGCTTCTATAGAAGTGGATTTGCCAACCCTACCAATTAGAGTAGCTAGTTACTTCCATGAATCACAGGTAGTGTTTGAGAACAAAGGTTATTAATCATAGAAAGTAGTCAGACCCTCCCTCGGTCATCGGCTCAGGCCGGTGTTGATACGGTCACATTCCAAGCAATGGCATGAGGTTTGGCCAACTAATTGGATTGTTATGACTCCAAAGAGGGTGTTGTTAATGACTGAATGGTTGGGGCTTTCTGGTGATTCTTATCATGCTGTCTGTCAAATGAGCAACTGCTTGCATCTGGAGGGTTGGTTGGGCTTGGGTTTAGCATTTTAGTAGAAGGGATTTTTCATCTCCTTTCTGACTAATATTTTAAGTATTCTTTTTTTGGGAAGTCAACCAAATTGCACTGTATCCATTCACGAAATTGCGACTCCTGTAATTTGTCTTTGAGCCTGATTTTGTATAATCTTGTTCTTGTTTGATAGATTGAAATATTGCTGGGGAAGTCGGAGAAATTTGACCAGTTGATGGCTGCTGCTGGAGAGGAAGCGTTAGATTATGAGGAGTAGAACTGAAGGAAAATGCTACCTGCAATTTAGATTGGTATTTAGTGCTCATGTTTGATAACACAACTATTTCACTACTATTCACATATATTTTAAGATATAGTGTCAAGTTCTTTTTATCATGGAGAATCTATGGTAGTAAACTGTTAGATTGGCTTTGTTTAGTGAAGTTAATAAGCTATCATCGCATTTCTTGAATGGATTTTTGTAAGCTACACACTCATTATTCAGTAGTATTCAAATTTGTTTCTAAATGAATTGTTGTCACCGCATTGTTTTCCAAGTATGTGAGAAAATTTGTGCCCTCTCTTGGTTGAGCATCCAATTAAGTTAATCTCATTCTGTTGTGGATCGGGCAGAGGGAGGGCTTAACTTTGTAGTCTTTTGTGTTGCCTCAAGCGACATCCCCAACCAAGAGTTTGTCAAATAATCCCATGGAAGTGGTGTCAATGGTCATCTGCTTGACGATCAGCTGATGCATCCGAACCATCCTCCAACCTTTATAGTTGAAAAAGCTGAGAAAGCTACAGAGAGTTTTTTCACCTTGAAAAGTAATGGAAACAATATAAAAGCTGTGTTGAATCCCTCTGAAAATCTCTTAAAAATTTATTTATTTATTTCTTTATCCAGAAAATGAAGAGCCTAATGACAAACTTATGCACGTCGTCTGAACGTTTAAGGCAAGGTTCTAAAGCATACAAAATTTTGGCACCTCGTTGAGAGGTGTTCCCAGTCATTTCAACTGTAAAAACATCAGATCTAACCTTACAAACAAGACTCATTGAACCGAGTCGCAATAGGAGGGAAAACAATACTAATGATGATGATAATAATTCAGAGGTGAGTAAAAAAGCAAAATAACACAATAACTTAACCATGGCACGCAAAAAATGTGTATTTCTCTTCTCTCTTTGCTCCGAGAGATGCATTTCGTGAAATTATTTAGGACTCCCAAAAAATTCCTTTTATGCTTCCTCAGCATTCTCTATCAGTATCCTCTTGCATGCTTCGTAGCACATGAAAGAAATCCCAGCGGCAGGGACCAACTTCATGCAGCTAGGGCCCAGCCCTCTGTATAAACCCGGGATCCCTTCTTGTTCAAATATGCTTACAAGTGCATGGATCACATTCTTATATACCTGCCTTCCACTGAGAGCCCCCACCTGCATGTGCTTGCGAGCCACCTCAAGTGGGAAAGTCGCACTACTTGAAATAGCTCCAGCAGCTGATCCAATTAAAAGGGTTTCGATGTTGCCAATTCTCTCTTGCTTGAATATTTTACGATAGGTTTTCCTTAATGTGTCATACGCAAAGTAATTAGCGGCAGCATATGGAATTACCCCAATAAGACTAGGTGTAAGGCCTCTGTAGAGTTCTGCAGGTCCTTCCTCTTTCAGTATTTTAAAAAATGCATCAAATAGTCCCTTGTAAACACCTCTCTGCAACAGATCACTAGTTCAACTACTGCATTTATACCGAAAAGAGAAGCACAATTTCAAGCTTAGATCTACATGTACCTCAACGGTTAGTCGGGTCTTGACTAATTCGAGAGGATATGTGCACAAAGTTGAGCTGACACCAGCACAGGCCCCAGCAACTAACGAGGCAGGAATCGGGAGTTTGGGCTGTTCCCCAGGTTTGTGTGACAATTGCTTGTTGACCGTATCATAAGCAAATAGCTGGAATTGAGAGTAGCACAAATGTTTAGAAACAGAGCGAAACAATTATTATACTTATAAAAAAACAATTATTATATTTAAGGTCTTGAAAGTTGACTACCCTTGATGAATATAAAGTCTACTTCTCTTTTTTTGACTTGGATGACTATAGAGCGTGCCGCAAGAGAATCACCAAGTAAAACTGATGTTCACCACAAAAATCCATAAAACACCATTTCTCTGTCCAAAATCAAACTGCATGAAAATCTGGACACCTCCAATTTAGATTATTGCCTTTTTTCAATCATAGCTTATTAGAAGTCAGAGACCATCTCCGCAGAGATGGTGGCTCTTATATTTAAAGATACAAGATATATATAAGTGAGAACAGAAAGGGTGCCAGGGTGCAAAATACTTTCTATATCAGTCAGCAAACTAATGATATAGTAAGTGGAAACGTCAAAACGACCATAACTAATATGCAACTGTAAATATAACACCTTTTGAAAAGATGTAAAATACTTCTGCTTGTAAAACCATGGGATCTTAAAGAAGCAGTTTAAGATTCACTGATGCCTCTATTTCAGTTGAACATAAAACACTCATCTTTAAATTATCACATTTAAAAAGCGGCAAGAAATGCAGTTCCACAATCCAATCATCTTACTTTCAAGTCAAAGACACAAATTATGACGATGTTAAGGAAACAGAATAAAATTGACAAAAAAGAAAAAACAGCTACCTTAACCATTTATACGTCACTGATCCTAAACTTCATTGTCGCATGGCACAAAAACAGTAAGGACATCCATTTCAGAACGTGTAAGCATCGTAACCAAACGACAAGAGTTCTCTTGTCTATTTGCAGAATGTGTAAAGCAACGTGACTTTACACGAGTACCTAAGTAAACCGACAAACGAATTGCAGCAAAATGCAAACCAAGCAACCATTTATCCACAACGCAATAGCCGTTATATCCCCCCCCCCAAAAAAAAAAAAAGTGATCTAAATTGAAGAGATTCATTTAGTACCTCTATCGCCTTGCTAGGTGCGACCCGAATCACATTGACCAAATTACCCCTGAACAATCCCTTCCACCCATCAGTCTTCATGATATTGTGGAACACCTCTGTCGTGGAATGGCCACTACTCCCAACCATCAAATGCGTCCTTATGGTCTCCAACGGCGCCACCGCCGTCCGCGATACCGCCCCAGCTATCGCGCCGCTTATCAGCCTCCTGAGCGACGGATTAGAGACCTTTATTTTCAACTTTGGAACGCCCTTCTTCGTCTTTTTCTTCCCAACCCCAACTATCCGAAATCCCTCCAGAGACGACATGTACTTGGCGTACAAATCTGGGTACGGTACTTTCACACCCCCATTGTCACGGGAATCTGGAGGATTCGGCGAAACATCGAACCCCATTCCGACCTGACCGACGCTGGCGAATAAGCCTCCAGGGTGAAAGAACCCCTCTTGGAGGCTCCACTGAGAGCCCAAATCACAAACAGAGAAAAGCGCATCTCGTTTATCGTCGAAAAGTCTCCTACCCATCTGTCGGAGCCTTGCAAATGTGCTATTGTTTTGAGGATTCTGAAGAAAAGCCGTTTGCTTTCATGGGTTAAATTAACCTCGGAGCATTTGGAAGAGTAAGACTCGGTTTTTGGAATAAATGGGTATGTTAAAGAATCGGTGTATAGGAAACACCGATTTTGAGGCGGTTAAAAAATAGAGAAAGGGACTGTGAGAGGGAAGGAAAATGAGCAAAACCTAAAAAAAGAGAGAGAGGAGAGGTTAGGTAATCTCTCTCTCCCTCTCTTTTCACCCTTTCTTTGTCTGTGAAAGCTTGTGTTACCTATATTGTTTGCTGCAACTTGTTAGGCTTGCCGTTAGCTTTCTTTGCCTTGGAGCTTGGTAGGTGGGTGATAACAAAGGTATTTCCTGGAGAATAAGGATGTTGTTTGGTATTTACAAACGACTTTACCAAATTAATCCTTGAATATAGTGAAGCGAACAAGGCTCTGTTTGGATTTCCTCCCTTGTTTTGTGGCATGGGAGATGGTTTGAGATCCACCTGATTATAAGTTATAACGCACCTTTCTTCATGCTGCAAATCACCCAACCTAAACCGCCAAACGTTCCCCCAAGATGGTTTTCCTATTTCCGTGTAAAAAAAAAAAAAAGAGACACGGTTCACCTGTAATAATTTAATTGCATTTAGTTTTGTAGATATTGTTACATAGTTTGCCTACGAAAATAGACATATATATATATATATTTCTTTCTTTAATTCCAGTTTTTCAAGGTGTGAAAAAGAGATAAACAATTAAGTATTTCTTTTTGGATGTATCGATACTTCAAGGGGAACAATAAAACTTCAATTTTCTATTTATTTATTAATTCAATCAGATTGTTATTTTTTTTATATGAGTCAAAGCAAGAAAGTTTAGATACAAGAAATGTTTTATTTCATTATTATAATTTTTTTTTAAATTTGTATATAAAATATTATTAACAATTCAATCTTTTTAAATTTTAAAATAATAATATTATTAAAAAAATATTCTAACAAAATTTTATTTAATTTTTATATCAATTCATCTTATTTTAACTAACTGTCTAAACAGTAACTTAATTACTTTGGAGCAATATTGATACATTAAAAAAGAATGTGCAAGAATGAAACAAATAAAGCGAAGAGCTGGTAGACCAGACTGGCCAGTCTTGGGCCTTAGAATGACAGACAAGTAATGCAGACTGGCGTGATATAAAAATGATAAGTAAAATTTTTCATTATTTTTTATGAGAAGGACTCTACCTGCAATTATATTTCCCAAGTCCCCTCTAAAACTCTACCAGTGGACCAACTTCTATAATAGATTTAAACAGTGAGTTAAGATGAAATGAGATAAAAGTTGAATAAAATATTATTATAATTTTATTTTTATTTTAAAATTTTAAAATTTTGAATTATTTATTATATTTTTTATGAAAATTTTAAAAAATATAATAATTAGATAAGATGAAATGAATTGAAACGAGTTTTGAGTGCAAACCTCCTCCAAGTAATTGGGACCCTGAAGATTTTAACACTTCGTGATCATCATGATCTTGAGAGGGCCGGGAGAAAATTAACAAAATCATATATATATATATATATATATATAAATAGTTTTGAATTGCCAAAATGGAAAGGAATTATATCGCTGCATGTCCCACATGACGGTTTGAGACTTACACGAAATTATCCTGAAAAACATAAAACATTGACCTAGCTCTGTTATGATCCACGTATAAGATCGAAGTATATATGAAAGATGATGGGAATTAAACAATTAAAGAAATTAATTAGACAGCATATATATGCATGCATGCCGATCTGGGTCATCAACGATTCAACCTACATAAAATTTAGAAAAACTATCGAAATGAGGCCGGCGGCCTTCTTAACAACGTTGCTTCCGATCCGCTAGTAATATCTATGCATATGCTTGGATATTATTCTTGAAGCTCTCGGGGACGTTGGGACGGCAAAGTACTATATATGCTCCTCCCTACTTGCGTAAGTAGCTAGCAAGCAAGCAAGCATCAGACCCTGGCCTCCACCTCCCATCCCATGCATGCATGCATGCACTTTCGTACTGTTTTCTTCTCTCTTCATGGATCTGTTCTTGTATTCTTCGCTTCCTTCTTTGATTAGCATAAAAATCAGTACTTTGTATTATCGATGGTTTTTTCTCTAAAAAGTTATTTTTCCCCTCGAGCCCTTAGTCCTATATATGTATCTTACTTGATTTGTTTTTGTTTTTGTTTCCCCACAACGAGAACCAACTCCCCACGGACGGATATTTTGCGACAGTGTCGGAGGGCTTATGAGACAACGGAAAGG
Organism: Carya illinoinensis; assembly: GCF_018687715.1. Taxonomy (NCBI): domain Eukaryota; kingdom Viridiplantae; phylum Streptophyta; class Magnoliopsida; order Fagales; family Juglandaceae; genus Carya; species Carya illinoinensis. The sequence goes on from NC_056758.1 coordinate 42,728,721, forward strand.
CATGTGGTCGGAAATACTGAATGCGGTGCATCAGTGGCAGTTACCGATATCATGGCCGTTTTCGTTATTATGGCATGTATCCCCGGTACAGCCCATGCACCGGCGAATACATATAGTGGTGCTGGTACTTGATCATTGTCGAGAGGACCCATGGCCAACAACAATGGCCTTGTCTCTTAAGGCCTTTCGCACCCTCTCTATGTACAGCTCCAAAATCAACGTCGAGTTTATACAGTAATAGCATTGTCCACGATCATCATATCTCCTCTGGTTTAACAACAATAATTTATACAGGCCAATCGTCATGCATTAATGCTGATACGTTCTGTATTTGCAGAATTTGATCATGGGAGTACTGCAGCCAAAGACTCATCATGATCAGTTGCTAGAAGAGGATTAGTCGGTCTTGCATGCATCCAATAGATGCTTCTTCAAGATCAAGATCCCCTGGATTGATTTTAATTAGTTTCTATTCAGTATAAAGCTTCGGATAGTTTAAATTTTCTTAACGTAACAACCTATATATATATATATATATATATATGATTGATTCTCTTATTAGCTTGTACAAGGGGCATTTACACAGAATAAGTATAGATTTTTACCAATTATGAGCTAATACCAATATACCTTTCCATTTGTTCTCCTCTTCTTATGAATTTTTTTTTTCTAGAATCAATTGTAATGGTGAAACTGAGCTCCCATGACTATTTTTTTATAACATATTCACTGTGTATAGATGATAAACAGACGTGCCTGAAAAGTGAGTGTACAATTTTCTTTAAATGAAAAAACACAAATGTGAAGTAGGACGCAATTTTCTTTAATATCTGTACTTATTTGTCCTCCGTGACTCGTTAGCAGTAACTCTTCGCTGAAAATTGATTTGTGACATTCGTCTGTCCAAAGTCTAAACCCACAATCAAAATGCAATTTTCAGCCATAAGACCGAAGTTGCTACGTACCATCAACGTGGCAACGGTCACCACCTCATCCTCGCCCCACCACCCTTCCAGTGTTACCACCAGTAAAAGAGCAGCAGAGCAGCGCTGCTTGGCCCTCTTCCAGGACCATACCTGCAACACTTTTCCGAAGCTCGCCCAGACCCAGACCCACATCCTAAAATTGGGTCTCCATAACAACCCTCTCGTCCTCACCAAGTTCGCCTCCACCTCCTCCGATCTCGACGCTATTGACTATGCCTCATCCTTTATATTCTCACCCGACGCTGATACCCGGCTCTACGATACCTTCCTTTTCAATACCATCATTCGAGCCTATGCTCAAACTAGTCAGTCAAAGGAAAGAGCTTTGTATTTTTACAATGCAATGCTTGATTATGGAGTTTGGGCAAATAAATTCACGTACCCATTTGTACTCAAGGCCTGTGCTGGCCTCCGGGTCTTGAGTTTGGGTCAATCCCTTCATGGATCTGTTGTGAAATTGGGATTTGATGACGATGCTCATGTTCAGAATACTATGATTCACATGTATAGCTCTTGCAGTGGAGGGATTGAGTTTGCTCGTAAGGTGTTCGATGGGATGCCGAAGTTGGACTCTGTGTCTTGGAGTGCGATGATTGGAGGGTATGTCCGACTGGGGTGGTCGACAGATGCGATTGGTTTGTTTAGGAAAATGCAGATGGTGGGAGTTCGCCCAGATGAGATCACTATGGTCTTGGTTCTCTCTGCTTGTACGGATTTAGGTGCGCTTGAGCTTGGGAAGTGGGCTGAGTCGTATATTGAGAAAGAGAGGGTTCAGAAGAATGTGGAGCTCTGTAATGCCCTCATTGACATGTTTGCAAAGTGCGGCGATGTTGATAAAGCTCTGAAATTGTTCAGAAACATGAGCGAGAGAACGATTGTTTCTTGGACTTCTGTGATTGCTGGTCTGGCAATGCACGGTCGTGGTTTCGAAGCCGTTTCCTTATTCGAAGAGATGATAGGAGCTGGGGTGGCTCCAGATGATGTGGCCTTTATTGGGTTGCTTTCTGCTTGTAGTCACTCGGGTTTAGTTGAAAAGGGCAGAAAACATTTTGATTCAATGGCAAAAAAATTTAAAATTGTGCCGAGGATAGAACACTACGGATGTATGGTGGATATGCTGTGCAGGGCAGGACAGGTCAAAGAGGCACTGGAGTTTGTTAAAAAAATGCCCATCAAGCCAAACCCAATAGTTTTGCGAACCCTGATCAGTGCTTGCCATGCTCATGGCGAGCTCAAGATTGGAGAGAACATCACTAAACAGCTAATCAGAAATGAGCCTATGCATGAATCCAACTATGTATTACTTTCCAACATCTATGCAAAAATGTCCCATTGGGATAAGAAAACCAAAATTAGAGAGGTGATGGACAAGAAGGGGATGACAAAGACTCCTGGGAGCACCATGATTGAGCTCGATAATGAAATTTATGAATTTGTAGCTGGAGATAAATCACAAAGACAGTACAAGGAAATTTATGAAATGGTGGACGAAATGGGGAGGGAGTTGAAGAGGGCTGGATATGCTCCCACCACGTCAGAGGTGTTACTGGATATTGATGAAGAAGACAAGGAGGATGCCTTGAACAGGCACAGCGAAAAGCTGGCTATTGCCTTTGCCCTTCTTAATACACCACCAGGAACTCCTATTCGGATTGTGAAGAATTTACGAGTTTGTAATGATTGCCACTCTGCTACTAAATTCATCTCTAAGATTTATAATCGAGAAATAGTGGTGAGGGACCGGAACCGGTTTCACCATTTCAAGGAAGGGTTCTGCTCGTGTAAAGATTTCTGGTGACAATGCTGATAATCTAGTTGTCATTTCCTTATTCTTGAGTTTCTTAATGAAGCCATAATTTTTTTGCTCATGGAATCTCATGAGAACTACAGATGGATTAGATCCTCCTTGACCCCCTCTCATGATCATTCAGGTAACCGTGCCAAAGTTTGATCGAAAGGCCTGTCTGTCGAAAGAACAGATCTATTAATATATCCGGTGTGCGACAAAACTGTGGGTGCCACTGACCTGAATTCCTTATTTGAGATAGAGCCATGTTACCACCGTGCTTTATACTCTGTATAGAGGATTGGCCTTGGAAAATCAGTCTGCCGTGCTGATCAGGAGGTGGTGCAACATATACTCTGACATAAGGTTTTGTAGTTGGGGTAAGCCCTCTTGCCACAGGACAAGATCAACTATCTTAACACATGCAACCAGGACTTGCATACATGTGAAATCAGCAGAATAGGTCAAGTTCAAACTTCAAATAGCTTTCATTGGATTCAAATTCACACCAACGGGTCATGCTCATTACCCAATGATGATACATAACCAAACCCTTTTGATAAACTTTTCTCTTGAATCGAGTGTAGATTTACACTTTCGCATCGATGACAGTTGTAGAATGCTTTGCTCATTTCAAGGACACGCGGCAGCTGGAACCAAACGAGTTTGAACAAAAGCAGCATGAAGCATCAGAGAGAGCGAGAGAGAGATCTAATCCATTCAGCACAAGGCAATGACAAAAGAGAAGGTTCAACAAACCAGCACAGAGCATGACTCCCCAGTTGATAAGAAGCTCCGAATGAGTACGCATGCAATCACCGAACTGAAGCTCTGGAAACCTTTAGGTGTAAAAAGCGAGTTTTTGCAAATACTAATTCAATGTTATAGTGCCTCTTATGAAATTGTTGTTCGTTTGTCTATCTCTTAAGAAATCGTTCTCCTATTTCAAAGAGACGTTTTTCCCTTCTTTCAAAGACTTATATTAAACTTCGAGATAAAGGTTACATTATCAAACGAAATATAGAAAATGACCCCAAAATGTGAGCCTAACTACCATGTCATGTAGATATCCGCCTCATACCAAATCGTAATAGCCTTAAATATGAAGAAATAACCATAGCAAACATTTTATACGAACGAGTTCCGACACAAACATAATCCAGGGAAAAAAAAAAGAGCGTCTTTAATACTTACTCGTAAGACACAGTGTAATGGACTATAAGCAACAGACCGAATCTAAAATCCCTGAACATTGCTGAAGAACAACCACAGTTAGCAGAACACGAAGCACAATTTCATTCCTTTCTCGTTATTTCCGTACTCTTCCTTCACTTTTTCCACAAATTAAAATTTCTAGAGCTCCTAATTAAATTAATTTTGCAATTCGCTCTTCTTTCCCAATCCATCTTCTTCCCTTTCGTCCAACAACCTCCCAGCCTCCTCATCGACCTGGGCAGCCTTCTTCTGCGCCTCCTTCGCCTTCAGAGCCTGCAATTTCGAGTGGTTGTAATAGGCGACACCCAAGAAAGCAAGAAAGTACCCAAACAAATTAATGGGTGTCACCATGTCCTTAATGACCGACCACGAAAACGCGATCAACAACCAGTCCTTCACCACGCCGGCCACATTCATGGTCAAAGCCGAAGTCTTTCCCACAAGCAAAAACACCGCGAGATTCAGAGCGAATGCGCAGAGAGAATTGGTGCCGAAGGTGAAGAAATCAAAGTGGAAGCTAGAAGATTCCTTCAACAACGGATACTCCACGAAGATCCAGGGCACGGAGAGGAAAACGAAGCAGCAGGGAGCGACGTAGTACAAGGAGGTAATGGGATTCAAGGAGATACCCTTGGAGGTGAGCAAGATTTGGATCATGACGAGCCTCGTGGCTTCGAAAGCCACGGCACCCAGTTGGAGAATGACACCCCAGGAGTCGAATTTAGCTTCTCCATAGGCAGCAATGGCGACGCCGAGGGAGATGGAGAGCATGTTGGCCATGGTGTCGGACTTGAAGGACTCTTTCTTCAAGAGAATGCCGATGGAGTAGACGGCGACGGGCATGAGGGCTTTGAGCATCTGGATGAAGGAGACGGAGAGGTAGATGTAGGCGGAGTTGGAAAGCCAGAGGGAGAGGGCGTAGAGGGCACCGATGGGGACGACGGAGGAGAGATAAAGTTCGCGGGACATGGAGACAGGCTCGACGAGGCGGAGGATGCGGACGAGGAGGAAGGCGATGGAAGCGCAGAAGGCCATGTGGATCATGGTAAGGGAAATTGGGAAGGGCCAGTTGTACAACTTCTTGTCCAGAATGTACTTGTTGTAGACGATCACCGAAAAGCTGAGGACGATCCAGATGAAAACGTAGGTGTAGGACTTACAGATCTTCCTGCCGACGCTGTCGCCTGAAGCGCCGCCCTTGCCCATTGTCGCCGACGCTGTTACTGTTGCGCTCGCTCTCGCCTCACAGTGTGGATCAGATTCGAAAATCAGTAGTGGAGTTTGGGACTGAACCTGAAAAGGAATAATATATATATTAGGAAGAGGAGACCAGGGTAGATATATGTCATATGTAGCATAAAACTCTACGACTTTACGTTGATATGTCTGTGGCAGAGAATGGGGCTCTTTGCGTTTTCACTTTTCTCTACCCTTTTTTTTCCTATATAATTTTATTTAAAATTTATAATTTAGGAAAACAAAGAGGCAAAAAATAATGTTCCGGAAATTGAAATGTCAATCATTCATGAGTCATGACCCCACTCCAGTTGGGCCCACGCAAATACAGCCAGTTAAAACATCAACAATTGGTGCAAAGCCCAATAGTGAAGAAATTGGTGTGAATAATTGAATTGAAGACAAATTCTACTCAGCCTTATATCATACATAAAAATGAAAATTCACATAATGTATAGTACAGTACTGTTGAGTTGATATGTAATTTTGAAGTATAGATAAATTCGGATTACTTTAATAATATTATCAGAATCTTACTTTATATTCTTAGAAATAGAATAGAATAGAATAGAATATAATTAATTACTACTTATTTTAGTCAAACCTATCTTAAGTACGATCACCAGAATTCCAAAGCTAATAAATAGCATCTGAGGAAGGTGTTATTGCTTTATCATTAGGTCAATAATGCTAATTCCTAATTTTTTGTAGTTATGAACTGTCAAAAGCAATTCTCACGCCATGCATGAACAAGCTGCATGAGGACGGATCGACGTGACAGGGTAGCTGGAAAAGGGTCTCCCCGAGTCCCCATCAGATAAGAGCCTCTTCTCTCTCTCTCTCGATGGATCAACCTTCAAAGCACTTGGGTACATTATTTATGTTAATTTTCTCATTGTTTTGTTTATTTGGTAGTAGGTAATTGCGGTTGGGTAACGTGAGGACCGGAAAAGCTAGTCAATGTTTACAGAAGATGTCTCAATATATAGGCTGTATCTGAATAATGAACTCATAATTATTAGTATTATATGTAAAAATGATCGATAGACAAAACAGGAAGGTTTGGTATATATGTAAATTAATAGTCAAATATGGTGCCCAACCAAGACATAGCTGCATGCAGCCACGTGTGCCAGAATTTAATTAATTATAAGAAAAACTATTCATATTTGTTTTATTCAAAGGATCACTATATATGAGACGAACGTTCATGGATGTACGACATATAATTCAAAGCTTCCATGCAGGGACCGTTGATGATGATGATGATGAGTTGATGGCCGCGCGCTTGCTTCTATAATAATTTCCAAACCAAAACCATTTTGTATATCCTTACCTTACAAAGACTTTTCTTTCCTGATCTATTATTTGAGCTTGATTTGACTGAGATATAACACGGACTCAAAAACTCATTATTGCAGAGAGTACATATGCGCACATTGCGCTGAACCAGATATAGCATTTCAAATAAATAAATAAAATCAAAGCAATAATGCATTTTGTTTTTTTATTGGCTGGATAATGTACCCATATTTTCTTGGTCGATGTTAAGGGGGGAAGGGTGAAGGTTCCTAACAATTTTATAATCCATATATATAATTCAAATTCAAATTTGCAGAAGGGTGGGGATAAACTACTTAAAAATTATTTTATTTGTTCCCGCTTGCTTAAAAAAAAAAAAAAAATGAATTAAAGAACTAAAGACAGTGGGTCCCAATCACGGGGTGCCGGGTAATTTTGTCAAGGATCGATGTAGGGGTTACGTACAGACTTTACGGTATAATGAACAAACTTTTACGTTAATTTAAATAAATCATGACAGTGCACTGGGAAATTAAAATATACTGTATCATTCCCCCTTTTTCCACGACCAATCTCTGACGTGTTAGATCAGTACTGGTCACCAACCTTTGTATATAGAATAAAGTTATCGACATGGGGGGGCGGCTTCATAACTTTTTTTTTTTTTTTTTTTTTTGGTTTTTGTCTTTCTCACCAACACCCGTTCTGCTCTGTCTACTTACGCCTTTCTTTTTCTTGGCATATTTATACTATTTTTACTGAAGTAAAGCTCTTTAATTCACTCCCTCGCACCATGGCACTGGGCTTGGTCATGTTCCAAAGTAGCCAGCCAACTGTATATGACCCAGCCCACCAACCACTCTCCTCTGAACAGCTAATTAGGTCTTCGGAGGATCGAAGATGATGCCCTTATATATATCTATATATACACACACTTCCATATCCACCCCTGCCCAATAGGTTTTCGTTTTCTTAAGTTGTGAGTAGCCTTTGAAAGTTGCTTCTTCAGCTTTCTTAGAACTGATGGAAGGACGCAAATAACTACCATGAACAAAACCATGGAAACTGGAAGAACAATATTACATGAGGTCTTAATCTTGTCATCCTTTTCAAGCCTTTTGTCGATGGATGGAAGGGATCAATGGTAATGGCAGTGACGACGTGAAGACCCAATCAATAACCAGATGGCTAAAAAAAATAAAAAATAAAAAATAACCAGATGGCTTTCCATTTCCAAGAGAGCCCCGTTAGAGTCCGTCAAGCCCACAAAAATAGAACTTGGAACTGTGTCAGACGCCATCTTTATTAAATGGCTGAGAACAGTCACTAATGGGATCCCAGAATATCCCACTGAAACATCAAGCACATGATCATTCCCACCATCATAATCAATTTTGACCAACTTGATGTATCTTCCACTTAAGAGGTCAATGCCGATGTTGTTAAGACTCTTTGCTGCAACCGGATGTGTCATGCTCGATGTGCCGATTCCAATCACGTGCATGATTTCCGTCTGGATCGAATTCATTCGTGAATGTGTCAAGTTCCACGGCTAGTTGCGGTACAACGCCACCTTCTTTTTATTTGACAGCTAACAAATATGTTTTTCCAGCAAATCTAACGGATCAAATGATTCATGAGTTTCTCGTATAAACACAAAAATTAGAGTAAGTTTCTCAAAGTGAGATGTAATTAATTACCTTCGATTGCCATACTTGCTCGTGCTGTTCTTAGCGTTTGTTTCTGAAATATTAACGCTTCAAAAGAGTTGAATTTAGAAACCCAAAATTCCATATTTGCAACTCGAATTATGATGTCTCTACCTATGTGGGATCTTATAGAAAAACCTACACTGACGGAAGTCCATTCTGGGCCCAAAAAATAGGAAAGGCAAAAGCCCATTCAAGAAGGATATCCAAACCCCACCATCCCAGGACCATAGTTTATTACAGATGCGAATTGCAAAGAAAGAAAAGGAAAATTAAAAGTTCTCGAACCAGGCTGATCTCTTAGATGATCAATTCTCGGCGTTCATACTTCCGAGCCCATATGTGTTTGCCATTGACCCGAAATTTGGATATGCGTTTCCCATTCAAAATCCGATCAACAAAAGTAACAGAATGCAAAACCATTCTAGCATACAAGGGTTGCTCATTGGAAGGGACGATCTCCATTTGGACACTCTCCACACAATCCCCATATAGTTCTGTAAAATGCTCCTTCACTTCCTCTTCCAGCACGGGAAAGCCCCGCGAGAAAGTCAGAAACATTGTCCTATCATCCTCTGTAACACCATCAGTTGGTTGCCAATCCCATAATCCTCCAATAGAAAAATCACTACCCATTGGTTTTGGTACTACAGTTATGGCACCAAATAATGGGTGTGCAGAACTAGGAACCACAAGAGGCTCGTTCAAAATTACTTGGGAACAGCCATCCAGAGCACGTTGTAGAATATCGTTGAAAATATGACAACAAACACTGTTAAGAAAACTCTTTATCCCGCTGATTGCGCTGAATCTGTTGTGGTTGAACATTTGCAAAGAAATGTCCCTTTCCATAAGTCTTGCAGTCAGGGGAATTCCACCACCTGGTGCTACAAGAGGAGTCTTGGATTCTAGACACTTCAAACATAAAACAGCTTCATTTGCTAATGCACTCACAACAGCATCAGGCAACCCAACCATTTTTACTACAATGTTCGGGTAACCCTTCTCTTCAAGCCACAGCCAAACAGCCATGACAAGTAAGGATTCTGCAGGGTCGCGCTTAAATTGTATAACCAGTCGAGAGAATACATCCCTATCAATTTTGTGGTAATGATGAAGCTCCTCGAGGCTAACCGAGGCCATCATGAAAATTTGTGTTTGTGGAAGAAGGCGGGAAAATGCAAAAAGAATGGAAGCAAATGCAATGGTTGTTGGCATAACTTACGAATGCAAGGGAGTATGGGGATGGATCACTCAATTATATATCCTGAGAAGGGTCATTCACGGCAAGATGTGGCAAACAGGATCTTCATTGGGTATGGTCAAAATTGGGAGCGTGTGTAGCAGAGCAGTTCCCTGAGCCATCCATACGAGGTTGCCCGCTCTGACAGGACATGTCAAAAGAACTCCGGCCCACAACTTGTTTTTAATCCTAATCCCCTTTCAGTGTTTGCATGCTCGTCTTTTAAATCTCTTCTTTTGTGTGACTATAACCGATACAAGTGCTTGTGGCAGCTTCCAGACTTCCTCTGCAGAGTCCAGATGTATTTCCAAGTGACAGCTAAGAACACTCTAGTAGCCTCCTAGTGCTTTAATGAACTTTCCTTCAATGGCTCTTTTCACTATAAGGTCTCTAAATTGCATAAAAACTCAAAATCTTGGCCATGAATGACATCCTAATTCTAATGCACTTAAGGATTTATGAACCTAAACTCCCATTGAATTTGACAACTTATCCTGTGCACAGTCACACTCCATCTTTTGGCTTAGAGATTTATTTGAAGCTTAGTAATTAGTCTTCTTACATTAGTGACTAGGCAGGAATAATTGCACTCGTTTTGCATTTGCCAACTAGCTGCCCTGCAAGAAGCGTAGTCTAATCGAAGAAATCAGAAAACCACCAAGTCAAATTTTATCCTGAGGTTAGTTGATACATCACGTTATTTCAAGAACGTGCGTAGCTTCAAATATTTGCACATGGGCCGAGAGATTTATTGGGCGTTGATTACTCTCTTTATTTTCGACGATTGAGAAGAGAGGTTTGCATCTGTTTAGGAAAGCTTGAAAAAACTGAGTTGGTGGATCCTTGGTAAAGTTTATGCGATACCTTGGCGGTACCCTACTCCTCGACAGAGTCAGAAAAAAGCCGACGGTACCGCTGGCTTGAAAAGGAGAGGATTTTGTTGCTTCTTTAACGAAACGAGAGGGAAGGGAAATGTCACCTGGTGAAACTAAACCATAATCTAACAAGTAAACGAGGATGATATAAGAGAGTATGCTCAAGATAACCCGGACGATTTTTTTTTTTTTCCCTTCTTTCTGAACTTCGGGGCAGATCCATTTGAGCCAAAAACACAAGGTTTTTGGACCACAGCGACGCTAGCCAGGACCCTACATTTTCTCAAAGAAAATGTTCATAGAAACTTTTATATCCACCGCCAAAATTGGGCGGGGTACAAAAAGGAGCTAATGGCTCAAACTGCTATCAAGATGCCCTTTCTGCGGCTACCATAGCTCATCAACAAATTGGTGCAGCTGCTGAATCAAATCCCATAAAAGCCCATTTTAAATCACACAACCCCCACGTCTTTCAAGCCTCGCAAAACACAGCATATCATTCCGCCCGTCAACACCCAGCAATACACCTAAACCGGCAACCACATCTCTGATATCCATATGCAAGTAGACATAATGCACAACAATCTCAAGAAGGCAATTGCATGCATCTTCAAAAACTGGGCATCGTTTTTGTATGGGCCAAATAATCTTTCCCTACTCCTAAAACAACAGGTCTTAAGTTCCACATATAACATATTAATTGTTGAAAAATGCATATATGACTGCTACATAATAAAAATTCAGAAACCGGAATGCAACTCCATTGCAAAGTCTTAGTGGAATAAAACCTAATTCCGCTGCATCCTACTCGTCCCAGAACAGTTTTTTTAAAAGCTACATCAACTCCAAATCAGTGTACACCAGATCTGAGCAACTGCCATTTCTCAAGCCAATTGTTTCACATTAATTTGAAACAGAACACGATGAGTCTGCAGCACACCCGCCTATAGTTCCCATGTGAAGCTTTAATGTGGATATACGGAACATTGTGAATCCCCCACTTACGATGGCACTGCAAGTAACAAGTTTGGAAATGGTTATTATACCCCTTGCAATTGTATTTGCAACACCAATGGAAACAAGTTCAGTCCTCTATAATACAAGCAACAAGTGTCAACAATGAAGCTTTGTTTATCACCCAGAAAAACTTTATGTTTTATCAGCAAAGAAAATTTACTGAAAAAATACTAAAAATTAAATTTAAAAGAGCAAAGAAGAAGAAGAATAAATCATCCATGACCCCACACCTAGTTAACAGGCAAGCACAAAAACAAGATTATTATAAGACTTCTGTTAAACCAGACCTCATATTTCTTAACTTATAAAATCCAACGGCCCAAAAGGTCACAGTTTCTCGTAATAGAACAAATAATGAAAAGGCAGATCCAAGTGTGTAAGGATGGAAGGAATTGCGATCACATGGACCAGAGAAAACTTACTGTATGTAGAGGTATCAATTTGCTCAGGAAGTTCCTTTATATCCACCTCAAACCTCATCTGAACCTGCAATTATCCAACCAAAACAATTGAAATAAAATAAAAGAAAACCACCAATAAATTGAGAAATGAAACATTCAAAACTAAAAAGTGAAGACATACATTATTGAGAACATCCGAGTCAGAAGCAGATGAAACAAATGTAATTGCAAGCCCTTTAGTACCGAACCGACCAGCTCTACCAACCTGTTAGAAGCAGTTAGAAACCTCAGGAATGAATATGAAAACCTATATAAAATAAAAGCCAATATTATTTTGAACCTACCCTGTGCAGGTAAGTGTCAGCAGAATCTGGCATGTCATAATTAATGACAATGTTAACACGTTCAATATCGATCCCCCTGCCAACCAAATCTGTGGCCACGAGAATCCTCGACTGCCCCTCCTTAAAGCCCTTGTAGCGTGTCAATCTACAAATACATACTAATGTAAATAATGATGGTGGTTCACATTTTATTATGTGTTTGAGCAATATGAGAAAATCCCACACAGGGTACCAGGAATCAGAACAGATTGAAATGAAAAATCAATGTAATTGGACTTAAAAAATATTGACCAAATTTTCCATGAAAACGACGACAAACAGAAGGAACAGAATATGGAACTAAAACAATATAACTTAAAACGTTTTTTTGATTGGTAAAATACGGACCAATATAACATAAAACACATGAACCAATAGACAGTACAAGGCAGAGAATGGTAAAAAAAATCTATAAAATGTGGACCTTTACAGAGTACAAAAAATTAAAATAAACAATCAAAATCATGAATCATTTCAACAGACATACAAGTATACTATGATACAAACCTTTCCTCTTGGGACATCCCAGAATGGATGCATATCGAGGGGAAATTACACTCCTTCAGTAGCTTGTTCAGCTCAGCTGCTCTACTGACACTTTTGACAAAGATAACAACTTGATTAAAGTCCAACGCATCGAGGAGGTCATTCAACTTGCGATTTTTCTCTGACTCGCTCAATTTGATGTAGTGCTGCCATTTAAATTGTGCTACGTAAGATACATCCACAAAGACTCCTAAAGCAAAACTGATGATCAACTGACAAGGATATAATACCTGAACAAGACCATGAAGAGTCAACTTGGCCTCGTCATCAACATAAATTTCCATTGGCTGAAACGAACAAATGTCACAGTAAATCATATTAGGGCCTTTCCTCAAGCTAATGGAATCCAGAACGAAATTAATGAGTGATGCACATCCCCTGAATCAAGATCCTGCTCCATCTGCTGTCTCCCCGCAGGAAGTCATGCCAATCAAACACCAGTAATCTACTACATAACTGACAGCACAACCCAGATAGAAAACTACCCTCCCCATCCCCTTCTCTTGATTCAATAACTTAAATAAAGACACCCCCATCATCCAAGTTAAGAAAGTAAAAGGACTACAACAAGAGTGAAGGAAAAATTTTGTGTGTGGAACATTAAGACACCGATCCCACACAATTTTGAGCGGACTAAAAGTTTTCCACCTCACTACTCAGCCCCCAGTAAAATTATCGGATACATAGCGAAAGTACAACGCCAATGGCAACCTAACATGATGGAAGCACCAGATTTTTTATGAAAGACTTCAAAATTCAAGTATTACGGGCCATGGAACATTACTTCTTGCATAAATCTCTTACAAACTGGCCGTATTTCTTTGCTGAGTGTTGCAGAAAACATCATAACTTGTTTATCATGAGGAGTCATCTTGAAAATCTCCTGCACATCTCTCCTCATGTCTGCAGAACATATAAGCACATGATGATTAAGGCTATGCGAAAACATGACACTGAAAAAATAAGTTAATTTAAAAGGGGGGAGTTTAAATCATACCTAGCGATTCAAGCATCTTGTCACATTCATCGAGAATAAAATGCCTCACATTCTTCAGAGAAAGGTCCTTATCTCTTCCCAGTGCTAATATTCTTCCAGGCGTTCCAACAACAATATGAGGGCATTCATTTTTCAGCAAATCCTTGTGCACTTTGATATTTACCCCGCCATAGAAGACAGCAACCTTGAGATCAGGTAGGTATGTACTGAATCTCTCAAACTCATGACAAATCTGTAAAATAGAGGGGTACAAAATTAAATGATGGACTACAAACTCTGATAAGACTAGCAATGTAAGCAAGTGAATTTAAAATTATGAGCCTTGTAACAAAGGAAAATATTGAATATACCTGGTAAGCTAACTCCCTAGTATGACACAGCACAATCGCAGAAACTTGTCCGGCAACAGGTTCAATCTGCTGCAATGTTGAAAGAACAAAAACAGCAGTTTTGCCCATTCCGGACTTAGCTTGGCAAATGACATCCATTCCCAGGATGGCTTGAGGGATACATTCATGTTGCACTGATGAAGAACCAAAGAAAATTGCATCGAAGGAACCATCGGTAAGTAAAAATATAACCTCTCTGATCCTTTAATGCAAAGGATTACCAGACCGACTAAGTTCTCCGAAATCAAGTTTATAACAATAGAATATTACCTGAAAAGTAAAGCATCCAAAAATTACTAACAAATAAAAATGCTATCCAGGAAAAGGACGCAAAGGATAAGATACAAAACAAAGAAAAAACCACCATATTTAGCAATTTCTAATCATGCCAGATTCAATAAATATAGAGAGAACCAATCTATATTGAATATCATATCAAAAGGGCCAAATGCCAGACAAAGAACAATTTTTCCAAAAAAAAACTGTCCTTTTTTCATTTAGACCAAAGAAATTCACCGGGTGATAAACTACAATAGTAGGAAGCAGAGAAAATGTTACTCTTTCAAAGAAACAAAATGTTTTGTAAACATGCAGTTATATAAATCATCTACAGAAAATTAATCTACGAATAGAATTAGGATTGAGTGAATACATAAACAAGTCAAATAACAAAAGGAAACTCTAGCATAACTCATAAGTACGTACAAAATACAGAAACGTCTCAAACAAGTTAGCATATTCAAATATGGTTCCAGCCATTCAAAAATTCTTTTAACTTGTTTTTGGTATGGTTCCAAAAGTTTATCAACCGCTAATAAAAAGAGTTACAAAATAAGTAAATAGTTTGCCTTCCGACGGGTGCTCAAATCCAGAGTCCACAATAGCTCGAAGAAGCTCTGGCTTCAGAAGGAAGTCTCTGAATCCTGAACTGTGAATTCCAACATAGCCCCTGCACCATAAAAAAAAAGGCACCAAATAAGCGCATTTACACTCCGAACAATTCGTTCTCATCTTTTTCAAAATTTTCTATGGAAATATGCAAGAGAACAGATCTTAATACTAAGCACACTATTTCCTGTATTCACATCGAACCCAAGCAAAAGATGGTTATTAGCCATCATTTCCTAAACAAATCGACCGAAAAGGTACAAGAAATTCGACATGGAAATGAATGTTCCGAGGACTACTCTACTCACTTCTTGGTGGCTTCGCCATTAACTTTGAGCGCGGAGGCTGGGGCATTGGCTTCTTCGTCGTCGTAGTCTACAAGCTCTTCCTCGTACCCATCGTTCTCCCTGGTTTCTCCCATATCCTACACACATACACAAGGATATCAGTATTTAGGGTTTCGAGAAATAGAATCAGAGATAGGAATTAAGAATCAAATTGATTCAGGAGGTTAAAGGAGGGATTAGGGATTCGGATGTAAAATTGAAGGAAAAGGGAGAGGTTGAGGAGATCGAAATTACCTGTGAGGCTACGAATAAGTTGAGAAGAAGGAAGGGGGGGGGGGGGGGGGGGGGGGGGGGGGGTGGGGTTAGGGTTAGGGTTTGTAGAGTCTGCAAAGGAAAATGGTTAGCTGAAAATTAAAATTTGGGGAAAGAGATATTGAGAGAGTTTGTGTAAAGATTATATATTTCGCGAGAGCGGAGACCTCGTCGATAGCAAATGGATAGAGACTAGATTACTACACAACTCCAGCTGTCGTGTCTGATTAGGGTTTTGAGCTTGGGGGCGGTTTTATATAGGCACGACTTATACCGTATTTCCGTGATTGCCCTTCAAGTTTACCGCTACAAGACAATGATAACCACCGACTATATTACAACTCAACCACTATTATATATTAAAATATTAATATTTTTTACTTTAATTTAAAATTTTTATACTTGCAACAGCTCAAAATAAATAAAAGGAGCCGGCTACCGCCATAGTAGCACCTCTATTTGACCGCTAGGCATTTTAGATTTTTTTTTTCTCATTTTTTAATGAATTTAAATATTTTTAAAAAATAAAAAAATACACCAATGTATTTAAAATTATTTTCTTAATCATTAAATAAAAAAATAAAAATCTACTGAATGGTACACATGAGCAGCACATTTGAGAGGTATATTTGAGTGGACAGTAGCTTTTATCTAAATAAAATAATAAATTTTTATACTTAATTATAAATAAATTGTAGTATAATGATTTTTATATCATTTTTCTTGACCAGATGTCAAAGACATATAAGCCCACAGCGTTTCAATAATAAATAAATAAACATATATCCACTTTTTAGTTTTTACAGGTGGAAATTTTTTTTATAAAATAATAATTTTTCTATTAACAGTTCAGTTGTAAAATATCTAAATCGAAATGTAAAAAAGACAAAAAATAATAATCTTAATATAAGATAGAATTTGTGTTCCAAGCATTAAGAATCTCAATAGGATATGTTTCAAATGTTTAATTGTTTTGGAAATTGCAAAGGAGCTGGTTTTGTTGGAGTTTGCAAGAGCACTTTTGTTGAATATCATGTTCTGAATGAAGTTGGAATGCTTATGCCAGATATAACAGTATGATTTGGCCCTCAGTCATTATCCTCAGAGCAGATCGATATGTGTTTGTGCATATGAATTAGCGTTTCCTTCGCTGGGTATGAGATGAAAGATTCTGCAACCTGCAGTCTGCAGTGGCAATGCGAATTTGGAAAATTTGCTCTGTTTGGTTTGAATCCAAAAGTAACTGGGATTTTCTTTGCCATGCATTGCTAAAAATAGCCTTTTTCTTTCATTTATTTACAACTCCAAAGACAATAATAGTCCATACGATTACTAGAGGACCATAAATTCTTCAGATTCCGTTTAGGAGGTTAAAAGCTCTCCATGAACTCGCTCATTTGCTGTTGGAGCAAGCGAGTCGCATCAGATTTTGGTTTGGACACATAAAATACATGCGCCTCACCCTCATCCTCCACCAGCTTCACCACTTTTACACCCTTCTTCTGTAGAAATTCTGCATACATTACTCCCCTTTCCTTCAAGAAATCCAAGCCAGCTACAAAAACCATCACAGAGGGGAAGTGGCTCCATTCAGCTGCAGACAGTTCTGCCTTCTCAAAATTACAACCATAATAATCACGATTTGAGCCTTCTGGTATACTTAATCTCTAACACAAGTCAATGTTTGCAAAATCTCTTGATGCTCCTTCAGACTTCTCTTTCTCGGTCTTCTGCTCGCTCCCAAAATAAGGATGTATCGGCAATAGACCCTTGATTTTGACTGGACAGTTGTTGTTCTGAATGGCTTTGATAGCAACATTGTGTACAATGTTTCCTCCAGCACTGTCCCCTGACAGAAACACACGGGAAAGGTCAGCCTGCTCAAGCCATGGTTCAGAGCATACCTGGTGGCCAAGCCAATCCAATGAGCTATAACAATCTTCATAAGCTATGGGGAGACGATTTTCTGGAGCTAGACGATAGTCAACAGAGAGAACGATGGATTGGGATGCGATACACAAACCTCCCAAGAAGGTATGGGTGCCAACCCATGTAGTGGATCCAATGCAAAAGCCACCACCATGAGAATGAACTATAACAGGAAGCTTATGATCTGAGGACCCAACACCCAGAGTACCCGGAAGAAATAACCTTCCCGTGATTGGCTTTGATGTGTCGATAATCACATCCTTGGACTTGTAACCGTTGATTGACTCTGACGAGGCTGGGACAATCTCATGCGCAAAGCGTTTTACAGATCCATCACACATGACTTGAAGGTAACCTGGTAATTCAGCTACAAGGGACATTTCTTGTTATGATAGCAGAATCCCGAATGTCACAGGCGGAAGCCCCGAGGAAACAGTAAAAGAACTTCACCTAGAAGCAACCTATAAAAAACGGCACAGTTAAAGAGACCTCAAGAACCCGAATACCCAATTACGTGAATCGAAATTCAAAGGCAAGCACGAACAGCACTATTGAATATTCGAACTTAAGACCAGCACCGCAGGAAGAACAATTACAAATTTACAGCCGGACTAAAAAGACAGCTAAATTATGGGTTAATTTTCTGTAACCGAGCTTGTGACGATTAGACATAACCATCATTTACACCCGGAAGGCAAACCAAACAACAAACTTCTAACAAATCCGAATTGAAAAAGAAAATCATGGCACGAATCTCTGGAGGAAATCTCTACCGGGATGAAAATTCAACAAACGTGAAAGCCCAAAACTTTACAGGGAATACATGATGCGAAGAAAAAAGGAAGAAGTCGATCAAACCTGGAAAATAACAGCACGGGAAACTCCCTTTCGACTAGAATGATAGGCGCCAGAAATGGTGTGGAATTTGAACCTGTGATACTGATGTAAAAACGCCAAAGAAGTCAAAGAAAGCAGGCGACAAAAAACCGATAAAAATATTTCGGATGGACCCCAATGAACAATGATCAAACCTACCGAGACAAGATGTAAAGAAAATCCAGCAGCAGGATTTGATTTGTGCATTTTTCGGGCTAGTTGATTTTTACAAAAATTTTTATTTTATTTAATTATTATAATTTTTTTCAAAATTTTATATAAAATTAAATAAATAATTTAACTTTATCAAAATTTAAAATAAAAATAATTA
This sequence comes from Carya illinoinensis, assembly GCF_018687715.1. Classification (NCBI taxonomy): domain Eukaryota; kingdom Viridiplantae; phylum Streptophyta; class Magnoliopsida; order Fagales; family Juglandaceae; genus Carya; species Carya illinoinensis. The sequence continues at coordinate 42,747,429 of NC_056758.1, forward strand.
AAAAAATATATTCTAATAATATTTTATTTAATTTATAATTTTTATTTCAACTAGTTTCATCTCATATATAAAAATAAAAAATATTGTTTTTCCGATCACACTGTTTACATAATTGTAATATTTGTTAACATATAAAATAAATAATAAATAATATACTTAATGATATTTTTAAAGATATAAAATAAATAATTAAATTTTATTTTTAAATTTTTTAGACATAAAATCATAATATCAAAATAAAAGTCATAAATTTAAATTAATCTACACATTATTCTATTTAATTAAATATGTTATACATGAAGAAAAGTACTAAACTATAAAATAAATAATAAAATCTAATTTTCAAACAAAATATATTTAAAAAAGTAATTTATTTTTATAAGATTTACTTTTGCCCCTTCAAATAAAAAATAATGTATACAACTTCATCCACAAACCTAACCTCCTAATTCCGCCCCTATATGACTATGTTTGATCCAATAAAGACACAAATGGCTGCCAACAAAATAAATACGTATTATTTTATCAGAAAACAAAGGCAGAATTTTGAATATTTATCATCATCGGATGGTTATCTATGACTGCAAACTATACTTTTTTTAATTATAAGAAAGGTTGTGTGGCCCCTACCCAAAAGAGAAGAGTCATCTGGTCTTGACATGAATATGTTACACATATATTTATGTAGTTACTTGGCTTATGAATACAACTCGATACCTGCAAAAAAGATGAATGCAACTCGATGGGGGCACGTTATTTGTGTACATGGAGGCATTTATTGATTCTGTTAGAAAAAATACAGCAGAAAGTACCTCAAGCTCAGCTTATAAAGTTGCTCCACAAGTTTCTCTAGATCGACAAATCTCAAGAGTTTCCACTTAGTGGTAAAGCATACTACGTAATATAAAACTAGAGTAACGCTTTAATAAATCCATAACCTAAATACTATTTTAAGAGAAAACAAAAAAGAATGAGTTTTTTACTAAATCAGATGATTACCAAGAATCAAAAGAGGGGGCTATATATAGCCCCTACACGGCTGGCCTTAAAGGCTAGCCTTAATCTGCCATTTAATTGGCAGAAACGCATGGCTTTAAGCCATGCGTTATAAGCAAATAATGCATGGCTTAGACAGAGTAAAGGAGGGGTCTGCCCCACATGGGCGCCCCTCCAATTAACATCTCTCACTCGCACACAGTGGGCATGACTCCAGGTCAGCATCTCTCTAATATTCTCAATCTTATTCATACAAGTAAATAGGCCGTGCGACTACCAAGCATATCTATAGAAAGGTGGGAGTACATACACTAAATCTCTCCCAGAGAAGACTAGCATAGTAACATCCTTAAAGTGTCTGGTTATGTCATAGACTCATTCGATTGCATCAGTTTTCAAGCATTTTTTAAACCCTCTTGAGTTTTAGAAAACTCAGAACAATGCTTGACTATCTCTAAAACATTTCAATATGTTCACAATTTTAGTCGCTATCAGTATGTAGCGTCATAGTTTGACGTCAGCAAACACTATCGAAGATGTGATATCGAAAAATCTTCCCTTTGCACTCATATCATTCAACTTTGGTTAAACCGCTTTCCCAAAAATGTCTCTTTAGACCGTATTGATCATGGCCATAGACAACATGACAAAGTTGCAGATATCATAACCCCATCTTGTAACATAGTCAAAAGTAAAGGACACTTAAAAAAGAGACTCACACAGTGAGAAAGAGGGGAACGATTTACTCACTTACTCATTTGGTCGAATAAGCACATGTAGTATGAAACACATGCTACGGTGGATTTCTCTTTCTCAAAGAGCATATGTCTATATCAACACCGTACAAATCTTAGTCTAGCCGCTCCTTAAGAGTCTAACCTGAGTTCCTCTATTTGCTCGCCTCCAAGGCGTAAAAAAGGATCTCACATCTAACTAACCACAGGCTACATAGGTTGTGAGGTAACCCATGCATAGTCCTCTCATTGGACCTCATCTTAGCTCCCACTAAAACGACATATCTTTGTGTCAACTAACTTATCCATTTGGACAAATATTTAAGAACACAATATCTCATCTCTACTCGCTTCTCAAGCTCTAGAGGCGATCGCTCGTGTGAGTGAGCCGATCTAAGCCTGTTAACATATCTTGTGTGTGAATTAGAAAAAAACAATACGATAAAGACAATATCTGAATCATATTGTATTAATATCCCGAAAGAAATGTTACATCTCAATGTCATTTGAAACACAAAAAACATTTACAGTCTACGTAGTCCTAAATTCCTAACATAAGCCTCAAAGACATCTCTTGCTATAAGCTTCGTTAAGGGATCAGCAACCATGCGACGTGTAGAGAGATGTTTCAGAACCACTTCCTTTTACACTACCATGTCTCTGATGTAGTGATATCTGATATCTACATGTTTGGTTCTTCCATGGTACTTAAAGTCCTTAGCATATGCGAGAGCAGCCATGCTATCGCAGAATATTGTCACTGGATCTGAAGTATCCGTACCAATGTCTAAATGCTTGAGGAATCTCCGTAACCAAATAGTTTCTTGAACCGCTGCAGAACAAGCTATGTATTCTGTTTCCATGGTGGATAAAGGTATACAGGGTTGTTTCTTGCTGCTCCATGTAATGGCGTCATTGTTGAGCAAAAAGGCATACCTAGTGGTTGATTTACGTTCATCTAGGTCACTGCCCCAGTCGGCATCCCTGTAACCTTTTAGCTGCAAATCTGAACCTTGATAGCACAGCACATAGTCTGCAGTTCCCTTGAGATATTGCATAATCCTCTTGACTGCTTTCTAGTGAGCCAGTCCGAGGTTAGATTGTCATCTACTCACTAAGCCAACTGCATAGCATATGTCAGGCCGAGTACACATCATTTCGTACATCAGACTACCCACAGCATTAGCATAAGGGACACGGGCCATCTTTTCCTTTTCTATTTGAGTCTTAGGACACAATTCTTTAAATAAGTTCTCACTTTTTGCAACAGGAGTGTCAATGGGTTTATATTCATTCATTAGAAAACGCTCGAGGACTTTCTTTATGCAAGTCTATTGGGACAAACATAGAAGTCTTTTTGAGTGATCTCTGTAGATCTTAACTCCCAGAATGTATTCTGCTTCATCCATATCCTTCATTTCAAAATTGAAGGATAACCGCTCTTTTGTGGCGACTATCAACCCTTTATCATTTCCAGCTAGTATTATGTCATCAACATATAATGACAATATAATGAAACTCTTCTTGGACCTTTCGACATAGACACAATGGTCATCTGTGATCATTGTAAACCCATTTAAAAGAACGGCTCGATGGAATCTAAGGTACCATTGCCTAGATGATTGTTTTAGGCCATATATTGATCGTTTGAGCTTGCACACTTTGCGCTCTTGACCTTTGACCACAAAACCCGTTGGTTGATCTATATAGATCTCCTCATCTAGTTTTCCATTGAGAAATGCTGTCTTAACATTCATTTGGTAGAGTTCCAAATCCATGTTTACTACTATAGCTAGAATCAGGCGAATTGAAGCAAACCTCACCACTGGTGAAAAAGTTTCCTCATAATCTATACCCTCTTGTTGGGTATATCCTTTTGCCACTAAGCGAGTTTTGTACTTATCTATCGATCCATTCGATTTGCATTTGACTTTAATAACCCATTTGTTCCCAATAGTCTTATGCCCTGTCAGTAGATCAACTAGATCCCAGACTTGGTTAGTCTTCATAGACTCAATTTCATCATTAAGAGCTTTCATCCACTCATCTTTAGTAGAAGATGAGAGAGCCTTATGAATTGTCCTAGGCTCATCATCATCATGCGGAGCTACCATAAAAACTTCCCCTTCAATCTTAAAACGACGACGGGGAATACTTTCACGTGTGCTTCTACGCGGCTGAGGTTGTTGTGATTGATTGACAAGTGGTGTACTCCCACTCGGATTTAAGTCCCTTTTATCATTTGTAGGAGCTTGAAGAATTTCTTCCTCATTCTCAACTAAGTTCCTTGGAGCACTTTCCTCTTGTTCCACAATCTCATGAAATTCTAAACTCCTATCAACCTCACCTCTACTTGGAAATTCATTTTCAATGAAATCCACATCTCGTGATTCAATCTCAGTTACACTTCCATTAGTTTATTCATCTATTAACACATACCCTTTAGAGTGTTCTGAGTACCTTATAAAGATACACTTCTTCTCTCTAGGGCCTAATTTTCCATACTTATGAGAAAGATCATGAACAAAACTCGTTGAACTCCATTAGACAATGTTCACACGTGGGCAAGATGACCTTAGTGAGATTGTCTATCAGGCCTTTTCTAACTAATCGAGTCATTCTATCTTGTCCTATATGGCCAAGCCTAGCATGCTATGTGTATGAATCCAAATTATCAATAGATGAAGAAAGAAAAGTAATAGATTTATTTATATTAGAATAAACCAAATCCAATATCATAAAACCGTCTTGAAGAAAAGCATTGCCATAAAACACATGACTCAAATGAAAGGAAACATAATTGTTTTAAAAAACAATCCGAAAACCAAGTTTTAATAGAGTAACAACTGAAAGTAAGTTTTGTAGGATTTAGGAAGCGTATAGCACATTGTGGAGGAAAAGAGTGCGGCCACCCCGTAAGTCCAGCTTGTAGGTACCAAGTCCCAGTACCTCCACGCTAGGTCCATTCCCTACCTTGATATCACGGCTCCCAGTTGGAATCCGGTGATACTCCACAAATCTGACTCTATCTCGCGCTATGTGCTCGGTCGCTCCTGAATAAACAGTCCACAAAGAATAGGAGTCAGCAACCATCACATGGCTAATTACAAAAACAATGCGAGAAAAGTCAGAGAGTACATTTTTCGGCTCAGTGCAGTCACGAGCGAAGTGGCCAATCTTTCCGCAGTTGAAACACTCTAATTTTGACTTGTTTTTCCCGCGCTTGCCCCTCTTGATGTGCTGAGAAGTTCCTGACACTTTTTTAATATGTCCAGCAGGTACTCCATTCCTGGACTTTTTACGCTTAGGCTTTGATGCCTTGCGATGCCTTGCACGAACCAACATTAGCCACATAGGCCGTATGATTGAGCTCAGCAACCTCTAGGCACTCAGCCTCCAATTCCAAGTGACGCGAGACATCATCAAAGTGATATTCTCGTTATGCGTCAGGTTCTGGCTCATATTCTCCTAAGAATTTGGTAGTGATCTTATCACTGCTTGTACTTGCTATTCATCTATCAGGTTGTTTCCTGCCGACCTAAGTTCGCGGATCATAATTGACATAACTCTAAGATGCTACTTCATCGTATGGTCAGAGCGCATCTTATAGGAGTCGAACCTCATGGTTAATCCACGCAACCTAGTGGCTGAAGTTTTACCAAACTTCAACTTCAAAGCCTCTCACATGCTTTGGGCAGTGTCATAGACCTCGAACTCACACATTAGATCATTGTGCATGCTGCTTAACATAATTATGCGCGCACACCGATTTTTCTTAGCCCATTGGGTATAGGCTTGTTGGTCTATCTTGTGTTGTTCTGAGTTCCCTTCCTCGGGCATAGTAAGGGTATGAGATAAGACTTCCAAGACCTCTTGCTCATCTAAGACATATTGGATCTTGCGATGCCATATGTCATAGTTTTTCCCATCTAATTTCTCCCATTTGTTTAAGTCGGCAACAATATTCTTGGATGCCATTTTACTACAATACGCAAAGAAGGGATATTATTCACACACCTAATAAATATGCCGCGTCCTTTCAAGTTAGAAAAAGAATAATTTAGACATGTCGCAAGATCGAAAAATCGCTAGGCTTCAGAATCATCTATTGCGCCACAATATTCAATTATTAGATTTCTAGTTCAATTCCCGCGCAAATTTAAAAAGAATATGGGAGAATTTATCATCATAAATCTCAACCATACTCCAACTATCTTAAGTAGTCATCTATGCCTAATCACATGTAAAGACATAACCTACTAAAACTGCAGTAACTTTTTGGGCCAGTCTACAAGGATAGCTACCCAGACTATAGCAACCTGTTGGGTCAGTCTACAAAGACAGTCAGACTACAGTAACCTGTTGGGCCAGTATATAAAGATGGTTCATATGAGACCATTACAGTCCATTTTTCTTATTTCATCAGTGCATTTACAGTTTTCACTGGGGCCACTGTAGTCTTTTTGGCTATACTTAGTGAGATTTTCTATTTTATCACTAAAAGAAATAAAGACTAATGTCTAAACATTCAAGTCTAACATCAATAGATGATAAAATAATCATATTTTCACATGTTCAATACACACATACATGTTATCACATTTAATTCTAAAAAATTAAATAAAAGATCACATGTAATATAACAATATATCTAAGCATATATTAAATCATGCCAAATTTTATTATTATTATTATTATTATTATTATTATTATTATTTTTAATAACAGAAAACAAATGGGCCAAAAAAGCCCAGCCCATTTCATTTTGAAAAAAAAACAATGGGCTGAAAAACAACCCAAGCCCATTTGGAAGCAGATGACCTAAGAGTCATCTTCTTCCTTCAGCCGTTACTGTTCACGTGAACAGTAATTTGAAAAAAAAAAAAAAACTCTTCTGCTGCCCTTTTTGGAGGTCACCGGCGCCACTGTTGGCTAGAAACCGCTTCCAGAGGAAGCTGGGTGTTGCCGCAGCACCCCTCTGGTGCGCACAGCACTGAGGTGGTGCTGCAGGTGCCCCCACGGTGCACGGAGCACCGTGGGCACTTGTTAGTGCGAGCGGCACCGTGATGTGTGCAGCACCATCACAGAGGTGCCGCGCAGCACCCTCCGGTGCGCGTTGCACCTCCCACGTATAGGTGGTGCACGCTACACCGTCGAGAGCAGAGGTGGTGCTCGCTGCACCACCGTGTGTGGGTGGTGAGCACAACACCCTTTGGTGCGCGCTGCTCCCCCACGCATATGGGTGGTGCGCGCTGCGCACCGTGTGTGGGTGGTGAGCACAGCACCGCTGCACAGCGGTTAAGCCCCAAATTTTTTTTTTTAAGAAAACACTGCAGCACCACATGTGCGCGAATCACAAAAAAAAAAAAAACACAGTTTACATGCATATGCTAAAAAGAAATTGGAAGCAATTATAAAGGCTCTGATACCAATGTTAGAAAAAACACAGCGAAAAGTACCTCAATCTCAGTTTATAAAGTTACTCCACAAGTTTCTCCAGATCGACAAATCTCAAAAGTTTCCACTTAGTGATAAAGCGTACTACGTAGTGTAAAACTAGAGTAACGTTTTAACAAATCCACAGCCTAAATACTGTTTTAAGAGAGAACAAAAAAGAGAGAGCTTTTTACTAAATCAGATTATTACCAAGAATCAAAAAATGGGGACTATAAATAACCCCTACACGAAGGTCAGCCTTAATCTACTATTTAATTGGCAGAAAAGCCATACGTTATAAGCAAATAACGCATAACTTAAAACCATGCGTTAGACAGAGTAAAAGAGGGGTCTGCCCCACGTGGGCACCCCTCCAATTAACAGATTCTAATGTTTTAGCCATTATGGCTATGGTGCATTTTTTTTTTTTTTGGGTTTCATAATTTGATATACTCTTCTTAATGAATTTGTTTATTCCAAAATTAAAACCAAAAAAAAAAAAAAATAGTAGTTTCGCAGGTTGGGACCATCTACATCTATGTCTGTAAAGATATAAACCTAAATTATGGGTCTTATGATAGTGAATTTTTATGCAACCTTGGGGAAGAATCAAATGCTTTTTTTGTCATATATTCAGCTAAATAATTTTTTTTTTGATAAATAAAATATATTCAGCTAAATAATATAAAGTAATATACAATTGGAAAGCCAGCATCATCTTTGTGTTATTACTGCTTAACTCAGTTTCTCATTGAAAAAACCAGAAGTACAGAACATCCATCGCATTACAGTCAGCTTTCAGTAAGCCAAGATTCAGTAGTCCGTAGGTCAGATTCTAGCAAGAGATATAATATATTCCTGATCAAAAGCTAACGGCAACATTTTAATAATAATAATAAAAAAGAAATATCACGGGCACAACCAAGATGTGAAACTTTATACAAAAGAGGGCAAAGGATTATTCAATGTACCAACAAGACCACCGTATTATGCGTTTTTACCTATGTCCAATGTAATGTCAAAGTGTAAGAGGGAGGAGAGAAGTACTATTCCAAAACTATTTGGCTGCTTGTTCTAGAACTGTTATATTTTTCATCTCCCTTGTATTATTTTGCAAAGGGGGTAATGAAAACACGCTCACTGTTGAGCTTCCGCCCCGGACCTCCTTCAGGACACGGAGTGCCGATATTGTTAGCTTCATGTACATGCTCTCCATATGCTTGATTTCTTCAAGTTCTTTGGGAACTTTAAGTTGAGTTTTTTTACTTTCAGTCACAGCCTTAGAATCACTACCTTCTTCGTTATTGGTTCCTTCAGGTGGGCCTGACGGGTCATTCTTGGAGAAAATTTGATCCAGCATGCTCTCACACTCCTTCACAAGCTTGTTAAGGACATCAGTTGTGAAGAATGGTTGTTGCATGACCCTTTGGATAAAAGGCAAGCGAATGAGAGCACCACTTCGCTTCTCATATTTCTTCAGTATCTTCACTAGTCCTGTGTATAGTATGTCAGGAATATCAAAAGGAGAAGAAAAGTTTTTTAATGCTGAATCCCAGAACGAAGTTCCGCCTGAATGCGTATATGTCACGCCCGGACAGTTAATGCTGCCCCTATGAAAGATTAAGCATCATCAAAATGCTCCAACTCTCTTAACTGCCCAAAAGCCATGCTGTATTTTTTCTTCTTTCTCGTCTTATATTTTCATAGAACTCAGATCTTCCCATGCCAACTTAGGGTTTTGGCAAAAAAAGAAGAGAAAATATACATGGGTGCTCAAATTATGTTGGAAAAATTGTCAAGGGCAAAACCAAACCCACAACACTGCACAGGTTCATCTCTTCACTGAACTAATGTATGCTATTTTCTATGTTAAAAGTGGTTACTGGGTAAGTCTCGCAAAGTATTTTGCATTACTATTTACTATCATTACAAGAATTAACCATATATTGTTCCTCACAAAAATTTTCACGATCAATATTCCAATTTTTTTCATGACCATGCATCATAGGTACCGAACCGAACTTTGCTTATTTAGTTGCTAGTAATATGGCACTAAGAGGCAAGTACCTGTGTAGTTGAGTGCACTGTAATTCTCTAACAAAACCATCTCTCCATGAAAATCCACTACTTCTCTCCCTACTTCCATCAACTCTTCATTTGAATCCTTCACCTTTGCTATCCTATCTTGCAGTTCCTGCATTCCAACCACAAGCCAGACAGTTTAGAACATTTACCATGCATATGAGTTCCTTGCCTCACCAACAGGCAAGCCCCAAAGCAAATGGCATGTTCATATAGAATGAGTAGAAGACGGTCAAGTAGGTGAATCTAAAAATTTCTAAATAAAGTTAAACCAGCACCCCAACTGAATCATCTGAAGAACAACATTGCCGAGTGTGATTAAATGCCAAACAAGAAAACATGATATTAGGATCAGGGTAGTAGCTAGTGCTAGGAAATACATGATTGTGTAGGACAAGCGGAGGGATTGGAACACGCACGCACATCAATTGAGAAAATATAGATTTGAATTAGATAAGAACACACCAGAGGACGCAGAATTTGAAGCAATTAAATGGTAAATTCAGCACCGGTGCCAAGTGTAAGAACTACCAAAGCCGTCGTTAAGAAGTGGCAGTCGCATCAATGACACATGTACACCATGAAACTGAACTTATCAAAGAATATGGCTTTAGCCAACCATCCTCGTTCCTCAGGTAATCATAAAGCTTCAACTCCTGCAGGAGTAAGCTAGTACATTTTTGTCATTCACAAAATTTACAAGAAAAACAGAACCCACAAGTTTCCTCAAGTGAATTTCATCCGCCTTCCATTCAATCGCGTAGTATCTCATATTCAATATCATGATTCAAAATACCACCAGACATACAATTCCTAATCTTCCCAACAGAAGGTCAAATGATCATTTCCAAACAAATAACCCCATCAAATTTCTCACCTACCGGACCGAAATTTAGAAGAAACCCATATAGGCATTTATTACCAACTCCTAATCAGAAACACAACCCTTCATGTTCTAGACATGAAAGCCGCAAACAAAAAGATTCCTCAGAATCCCCATCTTCTGAGAAACGCACACTTTTTCAATTCTCATATCTTCAACACGAAAACGATAATTTCCTCAATTTTTAAAATCAAGAATCTTTTAAAATCAAGAACTCCACAAATCAACAAACAAGTTTCCCATATCCCAAAAAAATTAACAATTCAACAAGTGCTGGTTTTTTCTAGATAAAGAAGAAGAAGAAAGAAAGAAATTACCTTCCACCGAATAACGTACTCCTCCTCCTTGTCGACGAAGAAGCCGTTGAACTTCTCGATCTCGTCCTCCAAAAGCCTGACGAAATCGTCGACCTCCTTGGACAGCTCGGGTGGACAATAAGATGCGTCGACGTTGGGGTCCGAATCCAATCTGGGCCGTTTATCAGGCATCTTGTGGGTATCGTCGTCCTTGGGGTAGATAAGCTTGAGCTGCTTTTTGAGGTCCTTATAGGACAAGAACTTGTCCCGCCAGTCCGGTAGGGTCTCCTCGATTAGGCTGTTGAGGATCTTCCAAAACTTCATGGTGTCCCCGCTCGCACTGGATGAAATCCTCCTCCACCACCACACCGCAGAGAGAAAGAGAGTGAGACACAGAAGAAAATTAAAAGAGATAGGCAAGATAGATGGAAATAACTAAAATGAACGGACGGTCGTAGAGATCAGAGAAATTCGAATATTCGGAAGAAAGGAATTCTGGGGGAATATACTCTCTTTTTATTATCTTGTTTGTTCGACGCGAGCTAAGCTACAGAGGAATATATATCAATCTCTCGGTTTAATCCTATCTTCCACGTCCGCCGAGACCGTTAAATCGTTATGTCCTGCTCTCTTCTGTTTCCCTCTTTCTTTTTCCTTTTACAAGGAATCTTGCTTCTGCTCCAAGTGATTATTCATTAAACGACAAAGAATAAAGAAAAAAAGAAGAGATTTTTTTTATGCCACGCGAATATGATGTACCAGTGGCAAAGTCTGATCATATACTGCCAGAATAAGCTACTCCAACACTTGAAGTGCAAGCATATGTGGCTCGAGACAGCCGCATTCAACTTGCGCGGACTCATTAATTTCATGAAAATGAAATCTAAACCAAGAAAATAAGAAGGCAGAGATCAAGATGTTCCCAAAAAATCTTCACTCAACGATTTGCCATTTCATTAAAAAAATAGAACATACCAACAACGGAAAAAACCATGATCTGCAGGACCAAAAGCCACAGGCTTTCAAGGCCCAAAGGTAACTCTGATGGGCAGGGAGCAGCAGAGAGTAACCAATAACAGAGTAATCAACAAGCCCACGAATCAATAGTAGTAAACCCATTTCAAGCCACCATTTGCAACTTTCCCCAAGATCATTAGAAAGTGTATTGTGAATTCCTACTTTTTAAAGAAAAAGTAAACCCATAAAAGGATATTTACATTTCTATTCATTATCATTTTTGTTACCGCATTATATAATAGTGAGCAAAGAAAGTGACATTATTCTAGAACATATATTATGAAATCCCCAGAACTATTTTATTCTCTATAATAAAATTTTATTTATTTTTTAATTTAAAGACACTCAAATTAAAAATAATAGTCAAAAAATAGAAAGAAAAATATTTTTTTATATAATTGCACACTAGTAACATACTAATAATTGCGTAGTGCTATTTTTATTGAAATTATTCATTCAAGGTGAAGTGTGAAAGAAGAAAACTTGTTATAATTTGTAATCACAACTGCTATTTCTAATATAAAAGACGGTGACTTTCTAATGATTTGAAAGGCAGAATTTCCCTCCCCAACAAGTTTCTCCGTACCAAGAAAAAGCACTCAAATATTATGATTATTATTATATCATTTTATCTCTCTGAATCTAAACCCGGCCTAACTCGACTCAATTCAAACTCATGTTTAATCAGCTCAAATATGACTGTTCGAACTCAAATTATTTGAATCAAACTCGAGTCGATAACTCAAGATGCTAGACCGACTCGACCCGGATCTATCACAACCCTAGAGCGGGGTTTAGTGAGAGAGAAGTAACGAACTTGCTCAATAAGATAACGGATGGACCTTTCATGTCTGTAAAGTCTCACTTAACTCACATCGACCCATTCTCTCTCACTTTCTCGTCAAGTTTTCCCGGACGCCTTCCATTCTTGCATGATCAATTACTTGAAAGGTCAGTAGGGTTTCTCTCAACTTCGTAAATCTGTGATCTTTTTCTTTTTTCTTTTTCCTTTTGTCTGAATTGGGGAACATATGTTTGTTGCTTCTTCGGTTTTTACTGAGGAAGTTTTTGTATTATAATTATCTTTGATTGATGTACATTGCGTTTGATACTGTGTTTGGTTGATGGGAAAAATGTGGGGCAAAGAAATAGATGATGGGATTTGTGTGTTGGGCCTTGTTTTTGGTTAATGGGTCTGGGCAAAGACTTCGTTTGATTGCCAAGAAATTGTTGGAAAAGAAAAGTTAAAAACAAAAATTTTATGCACATGGCATGATTGACAGGATTTCCGTTATGGATGGATCTCAATTCTTGTGATTTTATGATCGGTTTTATATTGATTGAGGCAATTTTTTTCTAGAGGCTTTCTGGTAATTTCTGACTACTTTCGCGACTTTTAACTCGGTCAGGTGGTCTCTTATGCTTTTTTCCCTTTTTCTTTTTAATCACGTTGCATGAAAGGAAAACATAATGCATAGTTTGATTACAATTGCATGGAAGTTGGATCTTTACCGCTATGGAAGGATGGTACGCAGGGGTAATTTGATTAGGGATATGCTACAAAATTGGAATTTGGTTGCTGCTGGTTGCGCAATTGAATCCTTGAGCCGGTTTAATAACCAAGTAATCTTCTTGGCCTGGCAACCTTTAAGTGGCTTGAGTCGCCTTGTGATGTCTAGGACAATAGGTTGACTCCCCTGGTATCGCATGAGTCGGTACTGCAGAATAGCTAAGGTCACTGTCAATGAAGCTCTCTCAAGTATACTCTTTTCATTTGCTATCCCTGTTTACTGTATTTCTAGAGATGTGGCAGTTGCCTCGACTTGATTTGGATAAGATGAGTTGACATGACTAGTGGTAACAAAGTATGTTGTCTAAGCTTGATCTGCCCACGCCTGATTGTCTTACTGCTACATCATATTATAGGGAGATTGTATCATTTGTAGGAGAAGACCAATACTAAATTCTTCTTATAATATTTTAATTTAATTTTTCCTTAGTGCTAAAAAAATGGCAAGACAAATGAAATTCTTTTATACAGATGCAAAAAAAAAAAAAAAAAAGGAACTAATTTTCCTTTACATAAAGGAAATGATCAAGAAAACAAAAAAAAAAAGAAGTTATATTCTACCTTTCCACATACTTTTCTAAGACAGCAACTAAACAGTCATTCCTAGAATTTTGTACCCTTAGATCTATTTGGTTTTAAAGGGAGTTTTCTCTTAGTTTTCAGTGACTTCTTATGACATATAAGTCCATCACATTGGAGGTATTAAAATATATCTTCAACTGTCATAGTCAAACTTTTTTTTTTATAGGAACTGTCAGTGTCAAAAATTGAAATATTGCTTTCTTGTGGATTATCTGTTGGATTGTCCTCCCTGATCTGGGATACCTAAAGAAGGGTTATACTTTTATTTGTTACAGGAACTGTTTAGTTCTAAGGGTTGAGGTGTCATATAAAATTTTAACCTTTTTTTAGGTTCTCTGCATTTTGAGGGTTTTTGTATCAGGATAACTTTGAGGTCTTTTTTTTGGAAAGAGTGATCTATTTTATAATCTTTGCATTTGAAAGTGGCAGAACTTTGAAGAAAAGAAATGGAGTTGGAAGGAAGTGAAAGGGATGGAGAAACAGTGGTGAGTCAAGTTAGTTTTGGTGGGTTTGACAGTAATGTCAGAGCGAAAGATCTTGTGGAATGCTTAGAATACGAAGTTGGAACTGTTTTTAGGTGCAGACTGAAAACTTCTTGGACTCCTCCAGAATCTTATCCAACATTTGAGGTCATTGACACTTCAGACATGGAAATAGAAGATGATTATAAAAAGGTGGAGCCCCATGCATTTGTGCATTTTGCCACACCTAAATCGGTAGATTGGGCTGTGGATGCTGCAGGGCGTTGTGGTCTTTTTCTGAACAAGCAACCATTGATGGTTAGTTTAGGTTTACAAAGTCCATTCCACCTGAGGCAGAGGAGGAGGACTACAACTCCTCATAAGTTGTCTGACGTGCTTGTTGAGGTTGGAACCTTGGTTAGCCGGGATGAGTTTTTTGTTGCTTGGAGAGGAGCACCTTATGGGGTTGACTTTCTGGTAGATCCCTTTGATGGGACATGCAAGTTTTGTTTCACAAGAGATACTGTTTTCTCTTTTAAAAGCACAAGCAAGTATGCCGTGATAAAATGTAATTTTAAGATGGAATTTTTGGTAAGAGACATCAACGAGATCAAACGCTATAATGATACATCATATCTAGTAATTTTGTTGCACCTGGCTTCATCTCCCTGCATTTGGTATAGAACGGCTGATGATGATATTGAAGAATCTGTGCCATATGATTTGTTAGATGATGATGATCCTTGGATCCGAACCACAGATTTTACACCAAGTGGAGCCATTGGTCGGTGTAGTTCTTATAGAGTTTCAATCCCACCCCGCCATGGTTTCAAGTTGAGAAGGATAGAAGAATATCTTAAAAAGCAAAGGGTGCACGAGATCTACCTTAAAGAGCCACTTAGGATCAGGGATGAACCTGAATTTGGGCTGCCATTATCAGATCCTTTCTTCTGTATTCAGGACAAGCAAGGAATAGATTTTGAGATAATGTTCTTAGTGAATGCTGTCTTGCATAAAGGCATATTCAGTCAGCACCGGTTGTCAGACAATTTCTTCAATTTATTGAGAAGCCAACCCAAAGAGGTCAACATTGCTGCACTAAAGCACATATGTTCTTACAGACGTCCGGTGTTCGATGCCCTCGGGAGGCTGAAAACGGTACAGGATTGGTTGTTGCGGAATCCTAAGCTTTTGAAGACCCCTAGACAGCTTGATGATATTGTTGAAGTTAGGAGGTTGGTCATTACACCAACAAAAGCTTATTGTCTTCCACCAGAAGTGGAGCTTTCCAACAGAGTTCTCAGGAAGTATAAAGGAGTAGCTGATAGGTTTTTAAGGGTCACTTTTATGGATGAAGGAATGCAGAAACTGAATTCCAATGTTCTTAACTCCTATGTCGCTCCTATTGTAAAGCTTATCATATCAAACACTTATCCACAAAAAACAAAAATATTCCAAAGGGTGAATACCATTCTGAAAAGTGGATTTCATGTTTGTGGTAGGAAGTATTCTTTTCTAGCCTTCTCATCCAATCAATTGAGGGACCGTTCTGCCTGGTTTTTTGCTGATGATGGAAAGACAAATGTTGGCAACATCAGAAAGTGGATGGGGAAGTTTTCCAATAGGAACATTGCGAAGTGTGCTGCCAGGATGGGTCAGTGCTTCTCATCTACATATGCTACAGTAGAAGTTCCACCAAGAGAGGTGAATCACGAGCTTCCAGATGTAAAGAGAAATAATTACACTTTCTCTGATGGGATTGGTATGATTACTCCTGATCTTGCAAACGAAGTTGCGGAGAAACTGAAATTGGATGGGAACCCTCCATGTGCTTATCAGATAAGATATGCTGGTTATAAGGGTGTTGTGGCTTGTTGGCCAGCAAAAGGTGATGGTGTGCGACTTTCTTTAAGGGATAGTATGCACAAGTTCTGGTCTGACCATACTACTCTTGAAATCTGTTCTTGGACTAGGTTTCAGCCTGGTTTCCTAAACAGGCAGATCGTGACACTGCTTTCAACTTTGAACGTTCCTGATGAAATATTTTGGAAAATGCAGGACTCTATGCTCTCCAGACTAAACCAAATGCTTGTGGACACAGATGTTGCATTTGATGTCCTGACTGCATCCTGTGCTGAGCAAGGAAATGCAGCAGCAATGATGTTGAGTGCGGGATTTGAGCCCCAAAGTGAACCTCATTTACGAGGCATGCTAACCTGTATACGAGCTGCTCAGCATTGGGGCCTTAGGGAGAAGGCTAGGATTTTTGTTCCTTCAGGTAGGTGGTTAATGGGCTGCTTAGATGAGCTAGAAGTCCTTGAGCAAGGCCAGTGCTTTATCCAAGTGTCTACCCCGTCATTGGAAAACTGTTTCTCAAAGCATGGTTCCAGATTTACTGGGAAAGCGAATAATCTTCAAGTAATTAAAGGGCATGTGGTCATAGCAAAAAACCCTTGTCTTCACCCAGGAGATATAAGGATTCTGGAAGCAGTTGATGACCCTGGTTTACACCATTTATTTGATTGCCTTGTTTTCCCTCAAAAAGGTGATAGGCCCCACACGGATGAAGCATCTGGAAGTGACCTTGATGGGGACCTCTACTTTGTGACATGGGATGAAAATCTCATTCCCCCGAGCAAGGAGAGCTGTTCGCCCATGGAGTATACTGCAGGAGAAATCAAACTTTTAAGACGCGAGGTCACTACTCAGGTACTTTATCTGCATTGCTTGCTTGACTGTAATTTACTATTTTCTATGAACAATTGGATTCTGGGATGGTGGTTTGATGAAATTTATGACACAAATGGTGCTACAATGTTAGCCAATGACACTACTAAGACAATTAGATTAGCATGATGGAGTTACCTTGTTAGTTGGTTTTTGGTTTCAAGAAACTGCTGCATTATTGCACTAATAAGCAATTTCAATATAGACTGACAAAAGCATGTGATGAAATGGGATAAAATTCCCATCTCATGACTAAACTAGCATGCTTTGGCGTTGCTTGTATATGCCCCGTTACTTCTTGGGCTCTTGCCTATTCCTATGATCGATAAAATTTTGTTTACCGATAAAAAAAAGTGGGATAAAATTCTCGGTAGTTAATCTCGAGGAACGAGTAAGTAAGATAGGATAGACATTTGATGAAACTTTTACACATACAATATATTAGAATCCCAAGTATGCAACAAAGAAACTCTCTTAAATTTATATTTTGTGTTTGTTCCGTAGGATATAATTGAATTTTTTGCAAGAAACATGGTAAATGAGAGCCTGGGGACAATCTGCAATGCACATGTGGTTCATGCTGACAGCAGTGAGCACGGGGCTTTGGATAAGAACTGCTTAACACTTGCTGATTTAGCAGCTAAAGCTGTTGATTTTCCCAAGACTGGGCTCATTGTCACCATGCCTTCAGATCTGAAACCAAAATTGTACCCTGATTTTATGGGGAAAGCGAATTACCAATCCTACAAGTCAACCAAAATTTTAGGTAGACTTTATCGCCAGGTTAAGGATGCCTGTGACGAAGATGATGTTACATCTTCAGAGTTAAATGTTGTTCCTGCTGATGTTCCTTATGATACAGACCTTGAGGTTCCAGGATCTGCTGATTTCATTATGGACGCATGGAATCAGAAGCTCTCTTATGATGGGCAGCTGAATGGTCTACTAGGACAATACAAAGTGAAGAGGGAAGAAGAGATTGTGACTGGCCACATCTGGTCCATGCCAAAGTACAACAGCAGGAAGCAAGGGGAGCTCACGGAGAAGCTCAAGCAGTCTTACAGTGCTCTAAAGAAAGAGTTTAGGCTAGTTTTTGATAAGATGGACTCAGATTTTGAGGGACTAACTGATGATGAGAAGAACATATATTATGAGCGGAAGGCATCAGCATGGTATCAGGTCGCTTACCATCCTAAATGGGTGAAGAGATCTCTGGAGTTGCAAGAGCCAGATGGTCCAGAGAATGTAGTGATGTTGAGTTTTCCCTGGATTGTAGCTGATTACATTGCTCGGATCAAGATTAAAAGCCGCAGGATGGTAAATTTCGACTATAGTAAGCCTATAAACTCTCTGGCAAGGTACCTTATTGATCGAATTTAACCAGCACTTAGTGCTGTCTAGAGCTCTCTCGTTGCCACTCGGAACTTTTTGGCAGCCAGGCCTCTCTGCCATGTTTAAAGGAAGGCTTGTATCTATGTTGTTCAAGGTATTTCCATTTCTTTTTTTTCCCTTTCCATCCTGGTATTTCCTTTTGACCTGTTATAGTCATGCTACAAAATGTTCCTTGCCTTTGGTCAAACTGTTGAAACTTGTGCTTTGATTGGTTATTTCTTTCTGCCTCCGAGTTCTCTGAGATTGTTAGTGACAATTACCCGCTGGCATGTTTTTTCATGTTGGTACATCGTATATGATGATGTATCTGCATGGAAGTTGAATGTCTAAATTATGTTTCTTCTCTAAACGGGCTGAGCATCTTTAGAGGCAGCTATCGTATAGCTGCCCTTGGAACCTTGAATCCATCATGCTAGTGAATTTGCCTAAGAACTGAGAGTTTGTCTTATGTTTGTTTGTTTTTTTTTTTTTTTTTAAATAATAATAATAAATTAGAATCCATCATGCTAGCTCCTTGATGTATGCATCATTTATTATATCACCCAACCACTTAAGACTAGTGCTGTGCCCTACCTAATACAAGTCAACTATGTCTTAATGATCCTGCCTGCCCTGTATGGCAACACTTGGAGCATCGCAATGCTGTAAAATATTTGGGCCGGGTGCTTAATTTATTATGCTCATCGCTGCACGTCACACGAAAATGAAGAAATTATATATATATATATATGCATACAAATTTGTGTATATAGGTGCATAAATAAATCAAAATAAACATGAGCGAGCTAGCTGGTTGACTTGTTTCTTAATTAATTAGTTGCTCGCTGTTTTGCATTAATTATCATAGATTTCAAAGCTATAACGTACGTACGTACGGAGGTAAGAGCAACTTTAGATATCATGGTGCATATATGTAATATATATATATGATCATGTGCGTTAAGTACCTAACATGCGGGAGGAGTTCGAATCGGATTCGTTGGTTCTTACTTCTTCTATATCAGTTTGTTTAAAAGGAAAGTTGTGTACGATGGGCTATATATAAAGGAGACATGCAATTGCACGGCAGGGGATTCTTTCAATATTGGGACGATTTATCCCTATAATTTCCACCAAACATGTTGTGTCCAGGCCAGAGAGATAAACCGAAATATTGCTGATCTTTTTTTCGGTAAAACTAGGCGTTGGAGTTGGAAGGCCACTCTCCTCCGTGAGAGGAAGAGTCGCTGGATACTGTTCCAAAATTACGGTGTAAATGATTTAGGGCATGCTTTTCTGAAGTGTTTGATCACCGATAATTCATGAATATATAGTCAACTTTTGATATCAATTATGTATTAAGGCAAGCAATAATGGCAGCAGAGATAGTAAGTTTTTAAGAAAACGATACACATATAATCATTTTTACAATCATTTTCATAATCTTATTTTAAATAAATATCATAGCATCTATATATATATATATATAAACTTTAGTCCTAATCTTATTATATTAAAAATTGTAGTTACTCAAGTTTTAAATAACTTGCAAAATAAAGCAGAAAAGAATTACTTACTAGTAATTTAATTTACAACAATATATTAACTCAACAACATATCATATATATTAGCACAGAGATACATATCAAAGAGACTTAAAATATATATGGAAAAGAGACAGAAGTTTGCTACTTTTAAGTTTGCAACTCAAATCATGTGTTGCCATTAACTTCTATATACAATAGGGTTTACAAGTGTTCCGTTTCACAAAGGAAACACACTCATTTAAGGCTACTTGCATCAATAATAAATAACTAACAAGTTGGGGGCCAAAAAAAAATATATATATATATATACACACCTTTACGATCAGTACTTCTATATATATATATATTAATATTATAGGTACAATAATGAATGATCACACCGTACCATGTGATCGCACTTTGACAGTTGCAACCCTTAAACTGACGCTTCGTGGCCTTCCTTTTACAAAGTATTAATTCACTGTAACGCTTGACGATATTGGTTAAATGTTGCTGCACATGTGCTTTATCTTTTTATGCAGTAATCACACTCACCAACCACAACACTACGTATTGAATTCAGTGTCTCCAAAGTAAACTGAGGAGGCAGTCTGTGATTGGAAACTGAGAAAAAAGAAAAAGAAAACTAAAAGTACTGCAGTAAATGAAGAAATTATTGCAGAGGGCACAAATATATAATATGGCTATTCCCAAGTACCGAGAGAAGGAAGATTCCCTTTTTCTTCTTGGAAATTATTAATTGGAGCAGGACAATTCCAGTTGAGTAGTTCTTCTATCATTTGCATTGCAATGCAATCCTCTTCATCCATTCCATTTCCAGCATCATGAATCTCGACCCTCGGTGATACTGATGATAAGCCATCCTCCAGATCAGTTTGTGTCTGCTTCTTCCCGAACTCAATTCTCATCACCCAATTTGAGGCTGAACGTGCCCCTGCGCGCTTTTGCCACACTCCAATGTGAGAGTTATCAGCATCAAGCCTTAGGCATGTGAGGGAAGGATATTGGTCTTTGCAACACTTGCGAAGCTTGGTGCTAAGGAGCTCCGAAAGAGCCTTGGGAGACAAGGGAGAGTCACCGCAAGCCTTTGCGTCTTCGTGGCGGCCATTTGCCGTAGGAAAGTTGGTCTTGGCATTTTGGCCATTCATCAATATGGCTGCCTGGTCGTATGCCCTTGCCGCAGCCTCAGCCGTCTCAAATGTGCCCAGCCATACCCTTCTCTTCCTAGACAAGAAAGAAAAACAAAGATGTGGGAGAGAGATCAGAACGAGAATTTAGAACCATGACGCGAGCATATACATGGTGAATATATAGGATCGTTGTGCTAATGGGAATGGGTGAACTTACAGTAAAGGATGGCGAATTTCTGACACCCAGGAGCCCCACTGGCGTTGCCTGACTCCTCTAAACTTCTTTGAATGTACCATCTTATGTCAGAGAGAGAGAGAGAGAGAGAGAGAGAGAGGGTTGCAGAGATCATAAGTACGAGAGATCATCAGAAATGAGTAAGAGGAGGAGATTAAACCAAAAATGTGTGTGACCAATTATGTAAACTGTCGGTGGATTGGTGGGAAAGTCGAAGTAAATGTGCGTGTACGTACTGCGCTAAAAGTTTCCATCTGTACAACTCTGATAAGTGATAAACCATAGGTCTTAACAGCTGGAAATAAATGAACAATGCAGTACAACCTTCAGATCCAGCAAAGAAGCCAAAAAAACAACAACAAAAACAGAAACTTATCTCTACTAATATCTAAAATTGCTAATATTGATAAATTTGCATCCACATGCTAAGTGAGTACGCATCTGAAGGTCAACAATGGGTATTTGGAGATTAATTGATTTTCTTTGGAATGAAATATCAAAAAATATAATAAAATATTAAAAGTTAGGAGCGTGGAAATTAATTGGAATGCAGCAATTATTTTAAATTTTATTTTATTTTAAATATATATATAATCAATTATATTAATAAAGTATATTATTAATATTTTTACTGAAATTAAAGCTTTTATTTTAAAAGATGCAAGTTTCTTAAATGAAGATGCTGAAATAAGTTTATTGATTGTTATTCTCCTCCCTATCAGATTGAGGAATTCACTCATACTTTTCATATATATTTTTATAGTATTTAAATACACATACAGGATAACAACATTTGTTTTGAAATCCTAAAATATAGAACAGTTTGAAACTGCTTCCTAATTCTAAGGAACAAATATTTTGAATAAATTCAAACTAGAAAAAACTAAGGGGCTGTTACAATGTAAAAATATTTGAATGAATTCAAATATTACAATCCGATGACTTATGACATGCCCCCTCAAGATGGAGCTCGAGATAGAAGTCCAATCTTGGATTTAAGATCAATAAAACGGACACGGTGAAGAGGCTTAGTGAGTGCATCTGCAAATTGATCTGTTGAGGCTACATGAGCAACCCGAAGGACACCATTTTGTACCTGGTCCCTTCTAAAAAAAGGAGACACTAGCTAGCATGGTGCAAACAGTCCAACAAACACATAAAACCCGATCAACCTGAAGGTTTCGGTTTTGATGGTGTTTCGCACAAGGAAGAAGAAGAATTGATATAAAAGTTAAAAATTGAATAAAATATTATTAGAATATATTTTTTTAATATTATTTTTATTTTAAAATTTTAAAAAATTAAATTGTTTATTTTATTTTATGTGAAAATTTTAAAAAATTATAATTATTAAATAAGATAAAATGAAGTGAAATAAAATAAAATGAAAATAATTGTAAAAACAAATGAGCCTAGCTAACTCAAACTGCCCATTCCACCCTAATCAACATTCCCTTGTCTCTAGTCTATTTCTCAAACCTCGAACTGTCACGTGCTAAGTTTGAATTCATTGGATGAAAATTTTTGTTTGTTTTTCATTTAAGATAAGTTGAGATTAAAATTAAAAGTTGAATAAAAGATTATTAAAATTTATTATTTTAATATTATTTTTGTATTGAAATTTAATAAAATTAAATTTTTTATTTTATTTTATGTAGAAATTTAAAAAAATTATAATAATTAAATAAGATGAAATGAAATATTGTTTGTTAAAGTGAACAAATAAGTTTTCGGATAGTTCTCTCAACCATTTTCACCTTTTAACTAATTATTACATACGGTACCGAAGAGATCATCATTCTTTCATCTGTTATATAATATAATAATATATAGTTAAAATTACTAAATTAGATAATCATGAATTTTTTTAAGCATGCTATAATAGGATAAAATTAAGTGCCCTGCGATAGTTTTGGCCATGACCCATGACGAACTTAATTAGGTATTAAGAGAAGTTCTATGGTTATAAAAAGATTCAATAAAAATAAATTTATAAATTAATTAATATAGTTTCTTACAATATGTTGGATTTACTTTATAATAAAAATAATTTTACAATCTAATATTATACCATATTAAACCACGTCAACTTTTGAATTTATTTATGTGAGATCATTTTGTGGCTAAAACATTTCTCCTGTCTTAATTAATACAAACGTGAATTGGGTGGTGGATGTCAATGGTCATACAAATAATTAACACTCAATGCATTGATTTCTTGTAGTATGAATCCTATACTAAATTGAGCGACTCTTGTTGTTATTTTCTTTTCTGCTGCCCGCTTTCACTTTCCAGACCAGAAAGTAAGGATTGAGTTAATTGGTTAGAAGGGAAGACCCAAAGGATGCAGAGGACTGGTTACATTTTCATGTACGTAGGACCCAATGGCTAGCTCCTAACATTTGGACCTTTTTCTATACGGCCTAAATTCCTACCGGTGAGCCGAATTGTATGACTTTTTTTCGTGCAGCACTATTAATTGATCTCCGTCGGCAGACGACTGGAATTAAGCAACTTTTGTTCAAGGTCTGATGTTTACAGGAAGTAAGCAGCTTGGCATCATGCAATGGCGATGCAAATGAGTTAGGGACCGGCCAAGAAGAAAAAAATGGGAACATAATTTCATTAATATTGGGCTTAATTGTAGCGTACGTAGTACAATATGGGTTAGAGATCATCATGACTACATTATCATGTGGACTTGCTATATATATAATTGGTAATTTATTATTAATAATATATAATAATATAAATAATAAAGAATTTACTATATATGTACATGTACTTCATTGTATAGTAAGTAATAATTAATAATAATGGGCATGAGAGTAGTTGCGATTCGGAGGCAACCAAGGTACGTTACCTTTTAAAACGGTACTCCCTCGAGAGCAAGTAATATAAGCATTAAGCAAGAATTGGATGGAAGCAAAGGTGGGAACTGATTCTTGCTTGACTTCTCTGTACATAGATAATATATAATCCCTCTTCCTTTATCCAAATTAAACTCCATTCTATTCTCTCTCTCTCTCTCTCTCTCTCTCTCTCTCTCTCTCTCTCTCTCTCTCTCTCTCTCTCTCTCTCTCTCTCTCTCTCTCTCTCTCTCTCTCTCTCTCTATATATATATATATATATATTTCTAGATACAAGGACATGATGCACCCCATGCTGCATGCCACCTTAATATATAACGTCCCTGAAGCAGCTACGTACTACCATCGTATTTTATTTTCCTTTATACATGAGGTGATCTAGCTAGCGCTGCATGCCTTTCTTTAGATCCTAATCCCTTTTCTTGCACCGCATGCATTTCCTATCTGGCTAGGAAAATTTATTACGAGCACCAGCTGGGATATCAATGGCTCAAGCGTTGCTCCACGGGACACTTCTGACAACCATTTACGAAGTTGATAGGATAAACTATGGCCTTGGCTGCAACGTCCTCCGAAAGGTACGTACCTTTTTATATATAAATTATATATGATTTTTATATGATTTGGCCTTAATTAATTTCAGTAATTGATCTCTTTAATTTGGGATTTGATTAGTATATTTATATATTAAGGTTTTGTTTTCGATTTATTTCTAATATTTGTACGTACGTACGTCTCAGTTGAGTTGCATGTTAGATGCTTTAGTTATCAAATGAAGGAATCGATCATGACATGTATTAATTAGAGAGATCTAGATCAGGATATATAGTAAGTAAGAATATGATGGATCGGCCATGTATGTAACAACTAGCAGCACACTAGCTAGTAATTAATTAAGACATTGTCATATATGATCGAGATATCACGACTGACTTTGTAGGGGATGAACCCAAGAGAAATCACTACAAGAAAAGAGACCATATATATAACGAGTTATTAGGTACAAGAATGACTATTTGTGACGTGAATTAATAAACTCATTTTGATAAAAAATAATTGTTTTAGTAAAAAATAACTTGTCACAAATAAACAATTTTCTCATAATGAATAACATATTTGTTCACCTATTTATATAATTATAGGAAATACATGATGAATTCTAACATCGATATAAAGAGGATCATATTATATATATATATATATATATATCATCACTTGTAAAAGTACTATAAATATATAGTACTTCTTCCTTTCCTAGCAACGTACCTGAGGAAACAACGTGTGTCGATAATCCTTTCAAGTTACTCCTTAATTTTAAGCAATCCTTAATTTTAAGCAACTATAATATGAAATGTTCTTCTTTATCATGATCCACTGCATTCTATAATTAGAAGAAAAGGGATTGATCCTTTGAAGCCCCTGATTGTTTATATCAATAATAATTTACATATATTTGTGTGCGTGTGTGTATACATATATGTATATACATATATCGTTCTGAACATCTTGATCTTCAGATCAAATTCAGTAAGTTTTTGATACCCACCCACCATTATCTGTACGTGTTTTCCAGAACTCTTTCTAACCCTTGTGCATTTTCTTTTCTTGAAATCTGGGAACTGCGGCCACGCAACAGTCCGGGAAAAGGTGTATGGCCCAACTCAAGAGACTAGTGCTAGGCGGCAGGCTGGTAAATTGTTTTTCCTTTGCAACCAACCCACAAACTCTTTTTTTGTTATTTTTTTGTACACTAATATCAACCTCATTCATTAATTATCAGTACCATTTGTTAATGTTAAATATTTTTCTGACAAATCAAAATTAAACACTATATTGCAGATTGCTGGATCCGCACTCTATGCAACAGTTGATTTAGAAAAGGCAAGGGTTGGGCGGACCAGAATGGTAGAAAATCAAGCCTCTCACCCCAAGTGGTTCGAGTCCTTCAACATATACTGTGCCCATCGTATCTCGTATATCATATTCACTGTCAAAGAAAATAACCCTATTGGGGCAACATTAATTGGTAGGGCTTATGTGCCAGTTGGGGATGTCATGAGGGGATTTATGGTTGATAGATGGGTTGAAATACTAGATGAAGACCACAACCCTATACATTCTAGAATCCACGTCAGGCTTCAATTTTTAAATGTTGCCCAAGATTGGTCTCCGCAAATCTTAACTCCCGACTTTGAGGGAGTGCCTCACACATTCTTCAGGCAAAGACAAGGTTGCAAAGTTACTTTATACCAAGATGCCCATGTCTTAGACGTTATGCCTAAGCTTTTGGCATCCATAGGAGATCGTTTTAAGCCTCGAGGATGTTGGGAGGACATCTTTGACGCATTCACCAATGCAAGACACCTAATTTACATAGCTGGATGGTCTGTGTATACTGGGATAACCTTGATAAGGTATCCTAGGGAGCCAAGGCAAGACAGCAACCTCACATTAGGGGATCTTCTTAAGAAGAAGGCTGATGAAGGTGTCATGGTTCTCATGCTTGTCTGGGATGACAGAACTTCTGTTGAGGAAGTAAAGAAGGATGGTTTGATGGCGACTCACGACCAAGAAATTGAAGAATACTTTCGAAACACGAAGGTGCACTGCTTTTTGTGCCCTCGTAATCCTGACAATCGAAGAAGTATAGTTCAAGGTTTTGAAATTTCTACCATGTTTACTCACCATCAGAAGGCAATAGTTGTTGATAGGGATGTGCCTGATGGAGGATCACAAAAGCGGAGGATTGTGAGTTTCATCGGAGGTATTGATCTCTGTGACGGGAGATATGATACAGCAGAACATCCTTTATTCAAAACTTTGAAGACAATTCACCATGATGACTTTCATCAACCAAATTTTGCAAATGCTTCAATCAAGAAAGGTGGTCCAAGGGAGCCTTGGCATGACATTCATTGCCAACTAGAGGGGCCTGTTGCTTGGGATGTCTTGTACAATTTTGAGCAAAGATGGAAAAAGCAGGTTGGGGACAAGTTCCTAATTAAACCAAACCAACTTGATGAAATCTTAATCCATCCATCAGTACCAGTTACCTCACCAAATGATAATGAAACATGGAATGTTCAAATCTTTCGATCCATTGATGGTGGGGACGTTTTCGGTTTTCCTGAAAAACCTGATGATGCATATGAAGTAGGGCTTGTTAGTGGGAAAGATAACATCATTGATCGAAGCATTCAAGATGCATATATCAATGCCATTCGGCGAGCCAAAAACTTCATCTACATTGAGAACCAGTATTTTTTAGGAAGCTCGTTCGGCTGGAGCCCTGCAAATAACATCAAGGTGGAGGACATTGGTGCCTTGCACCTAATTCCAAAGGAGCTCTCACTAAAGATTGTTAGTAAGATTGAAGCAAGGCAGAGATTTGCTGTCTATATTGTGATCCCAATGTGGCCAGAAGGTATACCTGAGAGTGCTTCTGTTCAAGCAATATTGGATTGGCAGAGAAGGACTATGGAAATGATGTATTCTGACATCACTAAAGCCCTGGAAAAAAAGGGACTTGATGAAGACCCTCGGAAGTATCTAAATTTCTATTGCCTTGGGAATCGGGAGACAGTGAAAGCGGATGAGTATATACCTCCAGAGAGACCAGAACCTAACACAGATTATAGTAGAGCTCAAGAGGCTCGTCGCTTCATGATATATGTCCATGCAAAAATGATGATAGGTAAGTAAATGACTAATTTTCCTCATCTCTTTTAATTAATTTGTCCTAATGCTTCAATATTATCACGTTTGACCGACAAAATAATCATGTTTAACTTGTAGTTGATGATGAATACATAATCATTGGATCTGCCAACATCAACCAGAGGTCAATGGATGGAGGAAGAGACTCTGAGATTGCAATGGGGGCATTCCAACCACATCATTTAGCCTCCACAGACCCAGCTGGGGGGCAAATCCACGAATTCAGGAATGCATTGTGGATTGAGCACCTTGGAGGATTTCAAGAGGAGTCCTTTCGACATCCAGAAAGCGAGTCATGTATCACGCTGGTGAATGATCTTGCTCAGAAATATTGGAATTTATACGTGAAAGAGACATTCGATGATTATATGGAAGGTCACTTGCTACCATACCCCATCCAACTTTCTATTAATGATATGGGAGAGACTAAAATACTGCCCTTGCCTGGGTTCGAACTCTTCCCTGACACCAATGCTAGTGTGATGGGTGCTCAATCTGATTACCTTCCTCCAATCCTCACCACTTAATTATTGGCATGCATAAATGCCCATCAAAGTACGTAGCGGTCCGTGTATATAAGTAATCATATATATATGCATGCCCTTTGTAATTCTTCTGCGCCAATATATATGCATGCCCTTAGCATCAATCTGATTACCTCTCTCTCTCTCTCTCTCTCTCTCTCTCTCTCTCTCTCTCTCTCTCTCTCTCTATATATATATATATATATCTATATTGTATCGACATAATACTTGAATGATTTTGTCTTTAAAACACTGCATCCAAGGTATTTGCCATTTGGAAATTCATGGTCAGACAGTACGCATAATTGAGTTGGTAATTTAATTTACAATCAACTGTTAAAAACTTATAAATTAAGGATGCCCCGCCCCTTAATTGGGTTCGTAACATTCCATCATGTGGAAATAATGCATTTCATGTTTTTTTTTTTCTTAAGAATCTGCGATTCAAAGACATCTTAAAATGACTAGGTATACGTATATATAAGCTCTAATTTTTTATTTTTTATTTTTATACAAGGGTTGTGGGGTTTCTTACCCAAATTTTTCATTTGAAGAACCCATTTGAAGGACCGGACCATATCCCACCCATAAGCTCTAAATTAATTAAGGTTGTGTTGCATAATTTATCGCATATTATTCATGTTTCTGGCCAATCAGACCATTTTACACACTAAAAGATTTTTCATGTAGAGAATAAATAAATAAATCAACTTTTACAAAAATAATAATAATAATAATAATAATAATAATAATAATAATAATAATAAAATTATGACAACAAATACTTTAAAAAATATGTATATTTTCAATTAATACCATTATTTTATTCATATGGGGATGCAGTACTACTTGACTGGAGAGTAAGCAATATAAATTTAGACAAATAATTAGATTGTTATTATTATTATTATTTTGAAATATGCGAATAATCCTTAATGAAGTATGCAAATTATATATATATATAAACTTGAGGTTAGTAGACCTCGTTTGGATAGTCAAATAAGATGATAAATCTGAAAATAGTAGTGAAATAATTTATATAATAAAATAGTTTGAATTAAAAAATTTATTGAATTTTGGGAAATGAGGTAGAAAATTTTGAATAAAAATATTATAAAATTAAAATATTATTAGAATATAATTATCATTTTAAGACTTGAAAATGTTGAATTATTTTTTGTATTTTATATAGAAATTTGAAAAGTTCTTATGATTAATAATGATTAGATAAAAAAGCATAAAAGAGAAACTGAAAAGTATTTGCATTTGAATGGAATTGCTTCTCCCACAGAAGGTGGTGACCACCAATTGTAGGTTTTTATTTTTTATTGTTTATTTTTATTTTTACTTAACATTTAAGTAAATATTTTTTAATGAATTGGTGAATTTTATTTTTTTAAAATATTTAATGAATTTTAATAAATGTTTAAAAAAAACTAAAAAGAGATTAAAAAAATAAAAAAATTTTGCCTATTTGGTGAGTGTTTCGGGGGCTTTCTCTATAAAAGTAGTATTGCCGGTATTTGAATAGTATTTAAATATTAAAATTAAATGAAATGAGATGGAAAGCAGTGAAAAACAATGTCTCGAAGCTGCAGATTCCGTGTGAGCAGGGTAGAAGTCCGGTTTCCGTGGAAACTAAGGTGTCCTTATTCCTGCCTTGGATGCCCCGACCTATGCATTCATTAATTATACATACATAAATATGATATAAATATACATATATATATATATAATATTATAAATCCCAAGCAATTCCTTGAAGCAAAGGCGAGAACATGATTCTTATATATTATATGTATATATAAATATGAAAAAATTTAATTTTAAGTATAATTATATATTAATATATATTTATCAATTTAATATAATTTATTAAAAAGTAAATTTTATTAAAAATTCTTTTCGTGAGATATAATTTAAGAGTGTACGTACGTCTCTATATATAGATCCATCCATATGCACTCCGACCCCAGCATGTGCTACCTCATCATCAACACAATCAAGTTATCCCCTAACGTTACTGCCCGCCCGCCTGCACACCACGTACTTTCTTTCGCTTTCCTACCTCATCCTGTTTTTGTAATTCTCTATACGATATGATCTTAATGATATTATCTACATTAATATATATATATATATATATATAATTAGTATGTGCGTGCGTACATGCATGCTGGTAGTTATATTATTTTTTAGAGAAATGATATTGTAGTAATGGAGTGCATAAATACCATATAATCTCTTTTTAAAAATGAGTAGATATATGAGATATATGAAAAAAAATTAATAATAAATCTTATTCTTTTTTAAAATTATTGTATGATATTTATACGCTCCACAATTATATATAATATTATCTATATTTTTATATGGACTGTTATTACAAAATTTGATATGAATTTTTTGGTACAGACATACGTACAGGTACGCCTACAATAATACACATACGTACAGTATTTATATATTAATGGAAGGCCAGTTGCTACATGGGACACTTTCGGCTACCGTATACGAACTTCAAAGGACGCCCCAACAGCCACAGCAAGGATGCTGGGCAAAGGTACGTACGTAGGTCGTACATTATGTTAAATACGTACGTACACGTCTGCATGCTCACATCATCCAATTAATTACGAGTGTATTTACCTTGCAAAGAATCGTATTAATTAACTTTTTACATGATTTTATAGGTGTTGGCTTTTTCCTTTATTATTTAATGTCGTTCTATTTTTATTTTAATAGTTTTAAAAGGCGCTTGTACTTTTTAGATATTTATAATCGCTTGGTGTGTAGCGCATAAATTATTGTCAAATTCATTATATTCACATAATATATTAAAGTATTGATATATATATATTTTTTTAATGTAAGTTGATACGGCCGGAAAATTTCTATATTAATATATAAAAACAGTAGTGTTACAGGAAAATTCATGTAAAGTTGTATAAAAGAACCGTTACAGACATAAAAAATTACACAAAATAAATTTAATGATCATGATTCGTATATGTTAATGTGGTGGCTCGTGCATTTCGTTCTGTCTAGAATTTTTTATATAAAAAAGCATTATTTTTCAAATCTCGATAAAAAAAAAAAAAAAAAATCTATCTATGAGCAAATGTTTCGATTTTAATAGTGTTAAAGTAATTACATGATAATTACATAATTTATGATTATAAATATATTTTTTATAAAAATAATAGATTTTATTTTTAGTAAGATGTCGTGGCACGGAGCATACAATTACAACTGAAATAGAAATGAGAAAGAATAAAATAATAATAAGGAATTCCAATTATAAAAGAATTTCACTATAACAAAAGGATTACAAGAATTTCTCTCTAAAATAAAGAGAGCACAATTGACAATACCATTCTCTTATAAAAAGAGAAAAATACACTCTTTCTTATAAAAAGAAAGACAATATTTAAAAGAAACCTCACTAATTTTCTCTCTAAAACTCTCTCTATTTCTCTATATTTTTCTTTCAAAATAGGATAGGTTTTTAAGAATAAAAACATGTATTTATAGGAGTTAAAGGAACTGAAAGATGACGGCTTGTAAAATGTGAATATAAGTTTGATATAGGTTGTCAACTAACCACTATTTTTGACCCATAAAAGTGACTTTGACGGTAGAAAATGGTAACTTATAAATATAAATGCAAGTTTAATATAAATTATCAATTAACTAACATTTTTTATCCATAAAAATCTATAAAAATAGCTTTACCGCTACAAGTTTTTTGCAAACTTCTACTTTTCAGAATTGAATTTTTCTAAGAACTAAACAACAGACCACTAGTTCGCCCTTAGTATCGAACACAGTCATGAGAATGACGTCATAGTGATGACCTGTAATTAAGTAGAGAAACAGATGAAAGGAAGGTTTTGGAATCAAGAAAAGAAAGAAATACGGATGCTAGGAGTAAATTGGTCCGGTCCAGAGTGATAATTTTTTGTCTATCCTTTTTGACGGATCGAATCTTCATAGGGAACGGGTCAGACTAGTAGTTATCGGTTCAGTCCGTTTCAATTATTTTTTATTTTTTTAAATTAATTAATAATTTTTTTAAAATTATTAAATTAAAATTAAATAAATTATTAATAGAAATTATGTAACTAATTTATTAAAAAAATATTTTGCTATAATTATATTTATAATGTTGATAGTTACTGGTAGTTATTTAATTAGACCATAAATATAAATATTAGTAATTAATTAATGATGAATTGATGATAGATTAGTTAATTGATATCATGTATTAGTTAATTACAATTTACAATAATATTTATAATTGCTTTATATTTTCTTACAATGTAGGTATTTTACAAAAAAAAAATCTGATAATTTTAATTAGATCATGGATGTAGATGTTAATAATTAGTTAATGGTAACTTGGTAATAAGTTAATTTATAATATACATTAGTTAATTAATAGAATATTAATTTGTAATTATATATTTAAAATTTTATATTGTTAAAATTAATAATATATATTAAATATATTTAAAAATTAAAAATTTATATTTTCTTATTTGGTGGGTCCGATTCGAAAAAATCCCATTCTAGGACCGAATCAAAACTAGAAATTTGAAATTTCTTAGACCAAGACCGACTAATCCCAATTAATTTGATCCAGTTCGCTCCGGACCGACCGACTTACAACCCTAATAGATACTTTGTTAGTAAATATTTTGAAACGCTTTTTAAACTAGAGAATGTGTAAAATAACAAGAACAAATTAGAAAGAGAGAACCCGGTGTTAAGAAACGTTGTGATGGACACTTTCTTTAGAGTAGATTCTGTAGCCTCCAAATTTAAACATGTACTAAGTTTCTTGACAATCTACTCCCAAGATACAACAACATCGGTTCCCATTAATCTCCTCGTCAGTGCACACAAAAGGAAATCTTTGAACCCAATATAAAAGAACCAAAGCCCAAAGAAAGAACATGAAGTATTTCTCTAATTTTTGTAGAGAATTTAGAGTTAATGAATTTGTGGGTGAGGTTCCCTATTTATAGAAAATGAAATGGCACTTGTAAAAAATCACAACTAAAATGAAGGAATATTTTTGAGAAGTCACAACTTTTTAAATATTAGAGAATACATTAAAAACGTTTATAACTCACCAAAAGACACAACCTTTTGTTTGGTTGGCAAACACTTAAGACTCCTATTCCTAAGAGGCATACATTAGTTCAAGTTACCATGATACATTTTCATTTAAATCTAGATTACAGAATCAATACAGAAACAATAGTAATAATTCACATTATTTTTTACTTTACATCAAATATTTTAATCATTACATGTTTAAAAACCAACATACCTCCCCAGGCTCTACCTATTGACATAAACACACATTTGAATTGGACCCAAAACTGAATTATCCGTAACGCCGCAAAGGACCCATACTTTTTTCCTCTGTTCCAAACTTGGATTAAACGTGAGAATCAAGCAAGCAGTGTTCATCTTTTGACGTGGGGCATCTTGATCTTGCTCGTTAAAAGCAAAGCTTTTGGTTTTTTAATGACATAGATAGAGATCTTACAAAAAAATTTATATATATTTTTATGAAATATATATAGCATATCGTATTAAAGAAAAATATTTTAATTACAAAAAATTAAACAAAAAATAAATCTATAAAGTGATGTAAATTATAAAATTACTCTTATTATAAAGTAGATATAACTGATCAATCACATGAAACTACATTACTTTGTCAATTTACCTTCATATAATTGTTTTGAAGTTTTGCTATTCACTATTTCTACACATCATATACCACATTATTTTATTTTATTTTTTATTTTTTTATTGTTTTATTCTTATTAAATTAATTAAATTCGTTTACTCATCATCCATATATAACATATTTAGTTAGAGACAAAAAAGTGAGATGTGTGGTATGTAAAGATGATGCGTAGAATTTTTCATTATTTTGTGTCTATAGCACTTCTCTGCATTAAATCGCACTAGTTTATAGACTTTGTAAAATCTCTATATAAACTTCTCTTATCATAATTTTCATACATTTTTAAAATAATTTTTATTCTAAGCTGCCCTCTACGCTTTAAAACTATGATAAGAAGTAATTAACGCTAAAAAAATGTCATTATTGTTTCTCTCTTATTTCGTAAGTATACTGTATGCCACCTTATCATTTCAAGGTTTATTATCAATTAGAGAAATTATTTATTTATAAATTAAAAATAAACTCGTAAATTGATATATTACTATGTAGTCTATGTTAGATTTTAAAATTATAAGTTAATATTCATCATCTTTTTAGTCAAACCGAATTTCTCTGTTTGCGTTATGCTGTCTCGTATCATTTTGATATGCCAATGCCAATTATACCATTTTCAGTGCGTTTTCCAGTATACTTTCTTACCCTCTGCATTTAATTTTTCTTGAAAATTGGCAACTCCGTCTACACAACAGTTTTTGAGATGGCTGATGTGCGGGTCATCAAAGGTAAATTACTGTTATCCTCTGCTGGACTGATAAAATAGTTTATATATATATATATATATATATTATTAATTTTATTATCCACGATGTTCTTCATTTTGGATCTAACCATGCAGACTGTAGAGATTGATGGATCCAAACTCTATGCAACAATTGATTTAGATAAGGCACGAGTTGGGCGAACTAGAATGATAGAAGATCAACCCAACAACCCCCAATGGGTCGAGTCCTTCACAATATATTGTGCCCATCGTGTCTCCAATATTGTATTCACCGTCAAAGATGATAACCTTGTTGGTGCAACACTAATTGGAAGAGCTTATGTACCAGTTGGAGATGTTATAAAAGGGTCACAGGTTGAAAGATGGGTGGACATCATGGATCATGAAAACCAGAATCCGAGAAGTTCTAAAATCCGTGTTAAGTTGCAGTTTTTTAATGTTAATGAAGACATTCATTGGTCTAAGGGAATCAGAACTCCCAACTTTGGGGGAGTTCCTCACACATTCTTCAAGCAAAGACAGGGTTGCAAAGTTTCCCTATACCAAGATGCCCATGTCTCAGCAGATTTCCCCATAACAACCATTGAAGGAAAAAATTATATGCCTCAGAGATGCTGGGAAGACATATTTGACGCAATCCAGAATGCAAGACACATAATTTATATAGCTGGATGGTCTGTATATACTAAGATAACCTTGATAAGGGACCCAAAGAGGCCAAAGCAAGAAGGCAACTTGACATTGGGGGAGCTGCTTAAGAAAAAGGCCGATGAAGGTGTCCTGGTTCTCATGCTTGTTTGGGATGACAGAACGTCTGTTGAGGAACTAAAGAAGGATGGTTTGATGGCAACTCACGACCAAGAAACTGAGGAATACTTTCAAAACACGAGAGTGAATTGTTTTTTATGCCCTCGTAACCCTGACGATGGGAAGAGCATAGTTCAGGGTTTCGAAACTTCTAACATGTTTACTCACCACCAGAAGATTGTAGTTGTTGATAAGGAAGTGTCTGGTGGAGGATCACAAAAGCGGAGGATTGCGAGTTTCATTGGTGGTATTGATCTTTGTGATGGAAGATATGATACAGGAGCACATCCTTTATTTAGTACCTTGAGCACAATCCACTATGATGATTTCCATCAACCGAATTTTCCAGGGGCTTCAATCAAGAAAGGTGGTCCAAGGGAGCCCTGGCATGACATTCATTGCCAACTGGAAGGGCCTGTTGCTTGGGATGTTCTAAATAATTTTGAGCAGAGGTGGATAAAACAGGTAGGGGACAAGTTCCCAATTCCACCAATCAAGATCTATGGAATTGAGACGAACCCATCACCAGTTACATTAACAACCGACTCTGAGACGTGGAATGTTCAAATCTTTCGATCCATTGATGGTGGGGCCGTTTCCGATTTTCCTGAAAATCCTGAGGTTGCATCTGCAGCTGGCCTTGTTAGTGGGAAGGATAGCGTCATTGATAGGAGCATTCAAGATGCATACATCAATGCTATTCGTCGAGCCAAGAAATTCATCTATATCGAGAACCAATATTTCCTAGGAAGCTCATTCGGATGGAGATCAAAGGACATCAAGGTTGAGGACATTGGCGCTTTGCATCTAATACCAAAGGAGCTCTCACTAAAGATTGTGAGTAAGATTGAAGCGGGGGAGGAATTTGCTGTCTACATTGTGATCCCCATGTGGCCCGAAGGTATACCTGAGAGTGCTTCTGTTCAAGCAATATTAGATTGGCAAAGGAGGACTATGGAAATGATGTATACTGATATCTCTGAAGCCCTTCAAAGAAAAGGAAGTGATGCCAAACCCCAAAACTATCTGAATTTCTTCTGCCTTGGGAATCGGGAGAAAAGGAAACCTGGAGAGTATGTACCTCCAGAGAAACCAGAACCTAACAGTGATTATGGTAAAGCTCAGGAGGCTCGTCGCTTCATGATATATGTTCATGCAAAAATGATGATAGGTAAGTAAATGACTTGCCTGATCTCTTTCAATCTTTCATTATGCTTTGTTATCATGTTTGATTGACAAATTTTGTTTAATTTATAGTTGACGATGAGTACATAATCATTGGATCTGCCAACATCAACCAGAGGTCAATGGATGGAGCAAGGGACTCCGAGATTGCAATGGGGGCATTCCAACCAAATCATTTAACCTCGGACGTACTTGCCAATGGGCAGATCCACGCATTCAGAAAGGCATTGTGGCATGAGCATCTTGGTGGGTTTCACAAGTTTTATCTGAATCCAGAAAACATGTCATGCATCGAAAAGGTGAAGGATCAGGCCCAAATAAACTGGAAAGCATACACAAAGGAGAAATTCGATGGAGATATGGAAGGTAACCTACTACCCTACCCGGTCCAGGTTACCAATAGTGGAGAGATTACCACATTGCAAGAGTTTGAGTTCTTCCCTGACACCAAGGCTCGTGTTCTGGGTACCAAGTCTGAATTCCTTCCTCCAATCCTCACCACCTAGCTAGGGGCCGGCATGCCCAGTGCCCACCCAGATCAGTAATAACAGACCAGCTGCCACATGTAATTCTCATGATTTCTTTAGCGTTAATCTTATTACTTGTCATAAAGTTCAACTGGTGGGCATTTACGTACCCATGATTAAATGCTGTCCTCGGTTTGAAGGGTTGCAAATAATTAAATATTAATGGAACATAAGAATAAAAGGGATGTAATTTATTATTTGAATTTCGTGGTTTTATTTTATAGATGCATTGATCCTATATATTCTTCTATATGAATTATGTGTATTCATCATAGATGCATTCTGCTACCCTTTGGGGTCCAACTGTATTGGAGAAATTAATTGTTTATTGGCATTACGAGCGGTGCTATTCTGCCGCTTGAATAACACAACTCTATTTGACCGCTAGCACATTTTGAAAATTTTAATTTTTAGTTTATTTTCTTTTCACATTTTTAATATATTGAAATATTTTTAAAAAATAAAAAAAATATATCCATATACTAAAAATCATTTTTTTAATTATTAAGTAAAAAAAATGATGAGCTGTCAAATAGAACAGTTACATTGGGAAGACAAAATAGTGTTTTCCTTTGCATTATAGGAAAAGTTTTTTAACCACATTTAAATAAAATATTTCCGTTATAAAGTAATTATATAAAAATAATCTCATAAATTAATATGATTTATTAAATTATAAAATTATTTTTATTATAAATTAAATTTAATGTATCACATTAACTATATTAATTTGTAGTATTATTTTTATGTAATAATAGAACACCTCTAAATCAAAACTAAACTAATGTTAAAAAAATTAAAAACTATACGCGATAACAACTACACGTGGAAAAACGACATTATCTACCTTTCAAACTATCAAAGCTAGCAGTCAATGTGTGAAAGCAACCAATGGGGTTTTGTTAAGATGAAAAACCGATGGCTACTTCGGTTTTCTGTAGTTACAACTGCTGCAACGAATACGTTGTCCCCCCCCCCCCCCCCCCCAATAGTCGTTTTTCTTATCCTCTTACTTTTTTGTTTTATTTATTTTTCATTTGGGCCCGCCAACATAAAATTTATTGGAAGACAACATGTACTAATAATTTATTGCACCCGTCTTACTTTTTTACTTCCAATAATTTAGTCTGTGACAATAATTATTCTGAATTATGAGTGAAAGAACCCACGAAAAGGACATGCAACATCGTTCGCTTATATAAAACCGTAAAAGTCATTTTATGGTACTGTTTCTATTATATTGTCAATGCGTATATATATGGATTCATAAAGATTATTATTATAACGGAAGAGTAATTACTAATTATCTTTATAAGTGAGAACGTCTCTGCAACGGTCACTATCCTTTGGTCGAAAAACTTAGTGCAAAAGAAATGAATAATAACACTTTTCCACCAGAAATTACTGCTGGCTTTTTCATTTTTGCAACAAAAAAAGTTTCAACTTTTGCTTTGAATTATCCATTTTTTCCCAGTGCCAAATATGGGGGAAGCAAGACGGATTGGATGTAAACATCATCCCGTGTGAACGCCCCAACAAACCCGTAAAACACAACGAATGACAGCATTAATTTGTTGTAACGTACAAACAAAATATGGAACCAAAATGCTTTTCTATTTGGTTGTCTACCCATCTGTTTCGTTTCTTATATCCAACGAATAGTGACCTTCTTCCCCTTTCACCGAACCTTCCCTTGTTTTCCACTCGTTGGTCTGCATTACTGCTGAGAAATCGAAGAAAAATATAAATTAACAGATGAATAAAGAATAAAGGATAAAAGAATAAAGAATAGGGGGAGCCCTTTGGTAGAATTACTCGCCATACCAGAGGGCCAATTGTTTCATCGTGTCCAGGAACCCGTAAGACGCAATCTAAACATGCCATGTTTCAGGTCTGAGCAAAGCCCTTTTTTTCCCCCTTTTTATTTACTTGTAATGAGATTTCGAGGAAAGGTGATGAAATTTCTTCTTTTTCTTTTCGGGAACTAAACAAGGCTATATCTTGATCTCTCTCTCCCTCTCTCCCTCTCTCTGTTTTTTTTTTTTTTTTTTCCCCTTCTGATTTCGTTATTTTTGAGTTCTGAGTGGTGTTTCTACTTCGTAATTGAATATGCAGGACTGTAACAACAATCCTTCCTGGACATAGGATTTTCTTGGAGAGATCTCTTCCTGGACGTTCATAAATGCAACTCTGCAGATACGTTCCACCTTGGCTCTCTCATCTTCTCTCATGCATGGGGTGAGTTTTCTCTTCTTTTTCTTTTCGTTCCTTCTATCTTTTCTAATTTTTCCATCAAAATAACTCTAGGCCTCTTTGGTTGCTGAGGAAACGGGGGGAGAGGAAAAGATAGGACTTCAAAATATATTATGACTTCAAAAGTTATTAAGCGAGGCAACAGAGGCTTATTAACTTTTGAATGTTTGCTTGCTGAGAAAAATTACTGAGAAAGGGGAAACAAATTAAAACAAGTTAAACAAAATTTGTCAGAAGTTGAGATGCTTTGTAATTGTGATTATATTGACGCACAAGAGTATAAAATTTCTTGTCACGGCTGAGACGGTTTCTGATTGGTCCAGTTGAATTCATTTGGAAATTTTTGCGATGAGATATCAATAAATATAAGATTTGAGATTCTTTTTCTTTTCTTTTCTTTAGCTTTCTGTGCGTCCAAACAAAGGGCGCTAGGTTCTTGATCTCGATCACCACTTGGGTCTTTCCAATTTCGAAGTGTTTTATGATTTCTTGGTACTTTATGGAATATTTCGGTGTTTGTGTTTGCATGTTCTGCGAGCGATTTTTGAGATGCAGCGAACAGGGAGATTTGTTGGGGCCTTTTTGTATTCATTTTCCATTCCTTATCCGGAGTATTGGGATGTTGTTTAGAATAGATTTTTGCTTTTGTATCTGTGATACAATAGGATAGATCCATTGGGAAGAAACCCTGCTGTTCATATGATGTTTCCTGGATCATATCTTTGCGCTCTCATGCTTTTGATGAGGGACAGGTTTGGTTCAGTACTAAATGGAAGGCCCTTTTCAGTGAACGAAGGAGTAATCTTGTTCACTTGTGTTTTTGTTGAAAAAAAATATATTTGAAATTGATTTACTCTTTTGACTACAAGAGGTTTGCTTTTATAAATTATGTTGCAAACCGTGGCTTAAATTGGAAATAGTGATCTGGTGATGCATATTTGGTCATTAAGTTTATGGCATAATGTGATGATTTCAATTCTTAATCTCATTTGCATTCATAGGGGAATTTGGTAGCAAGGATTTCTTTCAGTTTTCATTGCTTTGCCAAATACTAATATATTTGGGAGATCAATTGCAAAATCATTTCATCCCTGCCCCCACACCCTGCCCCTCCCCCCGCCCCACAAAGAAAAAAATAATGAGTGAAATTTCCTCTTCTTTATGTTTATCAGTAATTTTACTGGGACCAACAAATGTAAGTTTGGGCAGATTTGTATGAGTTGGTCTCTCTTTTTATTGAAGCATCAAAATCTTCAGAATTACAACAAGGCTGTAACCGCACCATGCCAACACACCAAGCACCCTCTGGACAGAAATAACAAACTCTCACTCTTGGAATATTCTGGAATTGTTTGCATAACAGAAAGATGATGAGGTGTACAGTGGAGATTTAATCTTGTATTTGGTTGTTATGATTTACGTATGTACTGTTGGTTATAAATAGCTCGTTTATACGAGTATCATTGTATTGAGGAAGAACAATATTATTCACATTTCTGAAAAGTCCTTATTCTCTCTGACATTCTGTCGAGCACATTCGGTGCTTCCTCTTTATTTCATCATGGTATCACAAGCCTAGAATAGGACTCACATCCAAATTCCTGACCTGCAATGGCTCCCAATAAACATACCACTCCCACCACCATCCCCAACCACACTTCAAATTTTGTTACTGTTAAGCTCAATATTGATAATTTTCTTCTTTGGAAAGCTCAAATCCTACCCTTTCTTAAAGTCCATCGCCTCTTTGGCAACATTGATGGCACGATTCCCTCCCCTCCACCCACTGTGGACGGACAACCCAACTTAGCTTACACGGAATGGGTTCTTCAAGATCAACTTGTTCTTTCGGCCATAAACTCTTGCTTGACCTACACTGTTCTTGCTCAGGTTCTTGAGTGCAAAACTTCGAGTGAAGTTTGGAATACTCTTTCTT
Source organism: Carya illinoinensis (assembly GCF_018687715.1). Taxonomy (NCBI): domain Eukaryota; kingdom Viridiplantae; phylum Streptophyta; class Magnoliopsida; order Fagales; family Juglandaceae; genus Carya; species Carya illinoinensis. Next base: position 42,788,803 of record NC_056758.1, read on the forward strand.
CTCTCTTTTCGGCACAATCTTCTGCCCATATTATGCAAACCCAGTTCCAGTTGGCTACCTTGAAGAAAGGCTCTGAGTCTATTTCCGAATATTTTCACAAAGCTACAGCACTTTCTTCCTCTCTTAGTGCTGCTGGGCGCCCTCTTTCCCCTTCCGAATTTATCATCTACCTCTTAGCTGGTCTAGGTTCGGACTATGAATCCATTGTCACCTCCATTACCACTCGCCCTGACCCACTTTCTCCTGCTCAAGTTTTCAGTTATCTCCTCAATCATGAGTCACGGCTGGCTCATCAAACCCACTCCCTTCTCTCTGCCAGTCCGATTTCTGCTAATCCCACAGTCACTCATTCCTTCTCTGCATCTCCTTCCAACAGAGGCCGTGGTCGTGGTCGGCGAGGCCGAGGTCGAGGTCGTGGTTTTCCCACTCTTCACTCTAATTTTTTCCCCTCTCATTCTCCTCAACGCCCAACATGTCAGCTTTGTCATAAATCTGGTCACTCTGCCATGTCTTGTTATTCTCGGTTTGATCATGCTTATCAAACCCCTCCTCCTCCCACCCTTCACGCCAACTACACTACTTTTCCCTCTGTTCCACCTTCTGTTTCTGACTGGTTTCCTGATACCGCTGCTACAAACCACTTTACCTCTGACTTTGCAAATTTGAACCTCAACTCTACTCCTTACACTGGGTCGGATCAAGTGAGCATTGGTGATGGCTCTATTCTTCCCATTCAAAACACTGGCATGGCTAAGCTTTCTTTCTCTTCTCGTCAATTTTTCTCAAAAATTTATTACATGTGCCTTTAATCACTCGTAATCTGCTCTCTGTTAGACAATTTTGTCATGATAATGCTGTGTCTTTTGAGTTTCACTCTTCTGGTTTTTTTGTGAAGGATCTATGTACCAAGCAGGTACTTCTTCAAGGCCATGTTAAGGATAGGCTATATGTTCTTCAAGCTGATGCAGCAGCTCAACCACCACCATCTCTACCTCTCAAACATGGCCTCTCCACTTCCTCTCATGCACTCATAGGAGAACGAACTTCCACTCAGATTTGGCACTACCGTTTGGGTCATCCCAACCCCCGTGTTACCTCACTCACCATTCGGAATTTTCATTTACCTATTTCTACTACTATGTCATCGTTTGTTTGTTCTGCATGTTTACAAGCCAAGTCTCATGTTCTTCCCCATCCCCCCTCTCCTTCTCGTTCCTCCTTTCCTTTTCAACTTCTTTTTCTAGATGTATGGGGACCAGCGCATGTGCTGTCCACCAAGAGTTTCAGATATTATCTCTCTATTGTAGATGATTTCACTAAATATATATGGCTCTTTCCATTACATGCTAAGTCTGATGTTCTTTCCATTTTTCTTGCATTCTTACGTTACGTCAATAATACATTTTCTTCTAATTTTATCTCCATTCAATCTGATTGGGGGGGAGAGTTTGGTCCCCTCAACACGATTCTTAAACAATTCGGCATTTCCCATCGAATTTCCTGCCCCTATTCTCATCCTCAAAATGGGAGTGTCGAGCGACGTCATCGACATATTGTCGAGACGGGACTTTCACTTCTTGCCCATTCTTCCATGCCCTCTATGTACTGGGCTGAGGCATTCCAAACTGCCACATTTCTCATTAACCGAATGCCTACTCCTCTCTTAAACAATATCTTTCCATTTCAGGCTTTGTTCAATCAAATACCAGATTATTCCTTTTTAAGGGTTTTCGGGTGAGCTTGCTGGCCTAATTTAAGGCCTTACAACAAGCATAAAATGGATCTACGTTCCCACCAATGTGTCTTTGTTGGATATACACCTGATCACAAATCCTACAACTGTTTACATGTTCCCTTTGGTCGTGTATATATTTCTCGGGACATTAGATTTGATGAAACAAAATTCCCGTTTGATTCTCAGCCATCCTCCTCTAAATCTGGCCTTTCCACTCAGCCACATACCTCTAAGCCCACTCCCCTCACTGAAGGCCTTTTAATTCCTCACAAAGTTCATCTACCCAGCCTACCTTCTCTACACCTATTCGGCCCACTACCATTCCCTTACAGCCCATCAATCTTTCACATAACCCAGCCCATCATACCTTCCCTCCTACCCGATCCATCCACTCTTCTTCTCCAGCGGACAGCTCCCCTGCTTCTTCCTCTTCTGCGATCTCATCTTCTAACCTCACCTCTCCACAACCCACGGCATCTGCACCTTTCTCTACTTCCCTATCTTCTTCTCCAGCGGACAGCCTACCTACTTCTTCCTCTTCTGTGATCTTCTCTTCTAACCCCACCAATCAGCAACCCACGGCATCATCTGAACCCTTCCCTCCTTCTCTTTCTCCTCCTCACGGCATCATCACAAGATCCAAGACCAACACACATCGTCCTCTTGTTCGTTCCGACGGTACCATCCCTTGGCCGAAACCCAAATCTGCCTCCTTCACTATTTCCGCATCTTCATCCATTCCAGAAGAACCCACCTATTATACCGAAGCTGCCAAATACTCTGAATGGCGCGATGCAATGGCCATAGAGTTTCACACCCTTCTTCAGACCAAAACGTGGGAGTTGGTACCGCCCTCTCCTCACATCAATATTCTCGGGTCTAAGTGGGTTCTCAAGACTAAAAGGAAGGCTGATGACACCATCGAGCCACGGAAAGCTCGTCTTGTAGCTAAGGGGTTTCATCAGCAGCCTGGTCTTGATTACTCAGAGACCTTTAGCCCAGTTGTTAAATCCGTCACAATAAGGCTCCTTCTGTCCCTTGCTGTCACCCGAAACTGGCCTCTCCATCAGCTTGATATACAGAATGCCTTCTTACACAGTGACTTGGAGGAGGATGTCTACATGCATCAACCTGCTGGGTTCATAAATCCTTACTTCCCACACCACGTATGTAAGCTACGCAAATCAATTTATGGTTTGAAACAAGCCCCACGGGCTTGGTTCTCTAAACTGAGTTCTAAATTGCTTTCGTTAGGCTTTCATGCTTCAGTTTCAGATTCATCCTTGTTTATTCTCTCCCATGGTTATGATTCCATTTATATTTTAATTTATGTTGATGATATTATAGTGACTGCATCTGCCGTTTCATTAATTCATGACTTTATTAATTCTCTTCGTAATGAGTTCCCTGTCAAAGATCTTGGTACTTTACATTATTTTCTGGGTGTGGAAATTTCTCGTGTATCCTCTAGTTTATTCATGTCTCAAAGCCGCTACATTTCCAATTTGTTACAAAAGACCAACATGCACAACTCTAAGCTCGTGTCTACTCCCATGTGTGCCAATGTTAAACTTTCAGCACTTGATGGACCTTCCTTTGAAAATCCTCAGCTTTATAGGAGTGTAGTTGGTAGTCTCCAGTACCTTTCTTTTACTCGGCCTGACCTGTCATTTGCAGTGAACAAAGTGTGCCAATTCATGCATTGCCCTCGTGTCTCCCATTGGCAAGCCGTCAAGCGTATTTTACGCTACCTTCGCCTTACACAACACTTTGGTCTCTATTTTTCATCATCTTCCTCCTTCAAACTTACTGCCTTCTCGGATGCTGACTGGGCAGGGTGTCCCGATGATCGTAAATCCACGGGTGGATTTTGTGTATATTTTGGCTCACACTTAATTTCCTGGGAATCTAAGAAGCAGCCCACCATTGCCCGCTCTTCAACAGAAGCTAAGTACAAGGCTGTGGCTAACACCACCTGTGAAATCCTTTGGATTCAGTCCCTGTTAAAAGAATTAACCATTTCTTTATCTGACCCACCAACCTTGTGGTGTGATAACTTAGGTGCTACTTATTTGTCAGTCAATCCTGTGTTACATTCAAGAACTAAACATGTTGAGCTTGACTTCCACTTTGTAAGAGAAAGAGTTGCAGCCAAGACACTCCGAGTTGCATTTGCTTCAAGCAAGGATCAAGTGGCTGACATTCTCACCAAGCCACTATATCCGAATCGATTCAACTTGCTTCGCTCATCCTTGACTATCTTCCCTGTGCCACTTGAATCGAGAGGGACTATTGAAGCATCAAAATCTTTAGAATTACAACAAGGCTGTAACCGCACCATGCCAACACACCAAGCACCCTCTGGACAGAAATAACAAACTCTCACTCTTGGAATATTCTGGAATTGTTTGCATAACAGAAAGATGATGAGGTGTACAGTGGAGATTTAATCTTTTATTTGGTTGTTATGATTTACGTATGTACTGTTGGTTATAAATAGCTCGTTTATACGAGTATCATTGTATTGAGGAAGAACAATATTATTCAAGATACGTTTCTGAAAAGTTCTTATTCTCTCTGACATTCTGTCGAGCACATTCGGTGCTTCCTCTTTATTTCATCACTTTTCCTCAATTTTCTTTTGGGGGAGGGGTATATTGTAGCAGGGTGAGATGCAGTAAGGAAAGGAATGATGCTCCTGTGGGAGTATTTTTATATTTCAGCTTGGGAAATAATTGCATGAAAACTCTTTATTTTTATTTCAAATGCTGTATATGGTCCTAATCTTTTTATGTGGTTAAAACCTGATTTGTAACAGAGCAGGGGCTGCCTTGGATGCTATCCTGAACCTAAATTAATTGTCACAGTAGATGAGCCAGCAAAGGAGAGAAATCAAGGTCGATCTTTGAAGAAATCTAGTGTATCAGAGGACTTCTGGAGCACCAGCACGTGTGAAATGGACATCAGTGCAATTCAGTCCCAGAGAAGCATGTCATCAATCAGCATGCCAAACCAATGCTTTGATCCCCAGGGTTGTGGTGGCAGCATGAGCAACCCATCGGAATTCATAAATCATGGCAAGTTCTTATTTTTTAACTTCGTTTATTGACACTTGGGGTTAGGGTTTCTAACAATCTTGCCAAGACTAGTGGTTATGAGAGACCTTCTGAGCTAGCTGTCTCTATATTTACACCCATCGTTTCAAATATGAAAAGGCCTTGGGATGCAACCCTAGTCAACTGTATTGAAGAAGCTTCTGTGCCAAATTGTGTGTGGTTCATGTATTAGTGCTGCTCTCTGTTCTTGTGGTCACACTCGTTTGTAATTAAAGAAGGAATAAAAAATAAGACCATGATAAATGGTCTCTCGAGATTGTTGTTCCTCTCTTTGTTAATTTTCGTTTAATTATTTTCAATATTATTGTTTTTTCTCTGCAATTTTTTTCGATATTATTGTTTTTGTTTTTTCTCTGCAATCTCTGTATCTCCCTCATGTGTCAGTTTAACCACACTAACGATCTATATGATTGTACTTCTCTGCACCTATATTGTGGAGACAGTGAATGGGTTTGACATGCTCCTTCTCCTTGATGTAATGCGGTGGCTTGATTTTTATGTTTCTTAGAGATTGTTTTTCTCTTAAAAGAGAAGAAAAAACAAATTTCACCATTAATTCTCTTTCCATTTGCTAACATGTCTGTCAAACCCAACTCTTTTAAAATTTGATGTACACAGGTCTGCTTCTGTGGAACCAGACAAGGCTGCAGTGGCTTGGAAACACAAGGTCAAAGAGCCATCCGCAAGTTCTAGAACCCAGAATAAGGTGAATAACTTCTTTTTTTTCTTTTAATCAAAGAGAATTATACCTCAGTTTTATGACTTGCCTCTCACATGTGACGGAGGAATACTGTGGTTACAACTAGTATAAGATTTGTATATATCAAACAAAGGGATTATAAAGCAAAGAAGCAAGAACCAGACAAAAGAAGAAGAAGCAGAAGCCAGTGTCTTAAGCTTGGGAGTCCAGACTTGTCTAAGTGAAAATGACCAATCAGATCCTTAGGTAGCTGCTCCACATTCCCGCAGCCCCCAAGTTTGCCAGGCCATCTGCAATTTTGATACCTTCTTGATACACATGCTGAACTTCACAGTTCATAAGAGAAAAGCGCTGCATCACATTATCCTAGAGTAACTTCAACTGTTCAATACTTAGTATTTAGAGTATTCTATTTAGCTTTTGTCATGCAAGTTTATATGGAATAAGATTCTTCTCTTGATTTGATGGGGTTGTCTCCCCCCCCCCCCCCCCCCCCCTCCTCCCTCCCCCCCCCCCCCAAAAAAAGGAAGTATCAACAGTTATATGAAGCATGTTGACAATTTAATTTGCTCAGTTTTAGAGACCTGATCTAGTTACCTTTAGTATTTTTTTTACTTCTATATTATAACACTTGCCCTTGCACGAATGTGCACCAGTTTTAGAGGTATTGAATCCTTTATGTGAATGCTTAAATAGTTACAGTCCCGCAGCTTTCAAGTTATTGTGTTGTTTAACATCTTTCATTGGTGCTTATTATCTATATTTGATCAAATACTACATTGCTGCAGTTGGAATGCAACTTATGAAAGTCTACTCACGACCAACAAGCCTTTTCCCCAGCCCATCCCCCTTCCTGTAAGATGTCATTAACTATATCGTTTCCTCTATTTTTACCGATCATAAGTGTTGGTTACCTTATTCTGACTGTTTATCTGATTTTAAATGACAGGAAATGATAGATTTCCTTGTAGATATTTGGGAGCAGGAGGGCTTGTATGATTGAGGGCGCAAACCCGGAAAACCGAAAACTCGTATAAATTTTTCTTCTTCAACTCTCCATTTGAACTAATTAAATGTCTGAGTACTACTGTATATTTGCAATCTATGCTCATCTGAAAATGCTTAGGTTCTCTATGGATGGGCTTGAAGAAATATATTGTATTATTGTGGCATCTTCTATCTGGCTTTCTGTCAGCGTGTTTTTGAGATACAAATCACAGCTTGCCATGCAGGAGGGTTTGTATGTTGCCTAGAGGCTTACTAACTAAAGGCGTCCAGCCTCTCTTTGTTGCCAAGAATCTTGTCTGTTAATTGTTCATCGATTCTTTTGTAGTCTGATAATTCTTCTCCTAATCCCGGATCAATCCATCATAGTATTGGCTTATCTGAAAGAAGTAGAGCTATTACAATCTGGACAACACTTGCAACACAAGGACTTTCTGAGTTCTCCAAGTTGGATGTATTTCTAGTTTAACTATGAGGTAGTTCCGGAGTAAGGATTCCTTGGAATCTCCAACATTTTACGATCATTTCGCTCGATATTCTGCGAGTATTGAAATTAAAATCAGAAAATATGTGAGCTAGCAGATCTATTAAAATCCTTCTTTTCCTTTTGTATTTTCCGTTGTTATATTTGATGCTGCGATAACAATGATCATTTTGGTGCTGAGAAGAGAATATAATGGAGAGGTAGAAAGGCAAAACAATCATTAACCCAAATTTCATACCAAGACAATATTTTCGAATCAGTCTATTAAATTGTCATGTATCTATCTTTTGTACACGTGAGAAACGCACATGTTTTTAATAAAGTTTTAGATAATAATATAAAAATGAGTTAATAGTATACGAATATTGTTGATCTAATTAAAAAACTTTATACTTTGTACAACAAATAGTTGGTTGAAGGACAAAAATGTTAAAGCGGAAAAGGTGGAAGAAACAAGGAAATTAGGTGCAGATGAAACCAGCAGCCATCGAAGTGGACCCAAAGTTAAAGTCAGTGTGTTTCACATTTTGATTGCCGAAATGAGGCCATGGGTCATGCAATATCTATCTGTCCTTTTATGTTTCAGGTAACCAAGTTCACTTCATATGATTAATGTATCATATTAACTATGGTTAGTGACATGTGAAACCGTGTGTTGATTTCAACCTCTTCCCTGCATATTAAAAACGTACTCCATGTTCATGTCCGTGTCTGTATTTCATGGACATTCCTATCACTCCGCTCAAAATTCTCAACTCTCAAGTCCCATCTCCCTTACGTGGAAATTTATTTTTATAAAAATAAAACTCAATTTTCCGTTTATTTTCCACCATTTTTCTCACCGCCCAAACCAATAGTACAATTATGCAGAAACGAAGAATTCCATATTTTCTCGAACACGCATGAAAGGCTCCAATCCCATGTACGAAGGCGAAGGGACGTTGCTACTTCTGAAGACGATGGAGAGCGAAAATCCTTCTTTGGGTTTGACGAACCTTTCTTTAAAAACCAAAAACAATGAAAGTTAAAAAGGGTCCCCTATTAGGCCCACGTTTCTAATGTTAGTGAATTTGGAGGAGTCTATCGTCTTTTGCTTTCTTTTTCTTGCAAACACGTAATCAATACGATAGCAAGACGACGTTATCTTTCATTTCATTTCCTTTTAAAAGGTGTAAAATATATTATTATCATTTTCTTTTATATATTTTTTAAGAATTTTGCTATAGTTTAGAAAAAAAATACTAAAATACCAATATTTTTTACAACTGTTGACATGATGCACTTACACGTTAACAATCATGTGTTAAGTGTGTTAAAAAAAAGGAACTTATAAATAAAAATTTTCGTTTTCCAGACATTAGAGTTGAATATATATACATTCGTGGAAGCAAGTGGTGTATTAATGTAATAAAAAAAAAAATAGATAAAGTAGAAAAATGAATGAGTTGGGATTAGGGCTGTCAAATCGTGTTAACGGGTCGTATTCGTGTTGTGTCAAAGTATGTATATTATACTATATAGCTCAACCCTAACCCGACTCATTAAACTTATCGTGTCAAAATCTCAAACCCTAACACGATCCATTAACATAATGGGTCATGTTGTGTCAACCCGTTTTGACCCATTAGTAAATATTAAAAAATAGGTTAACACGACACAATACGACCCGTTTCAAATTGTTTATATAAATTGGTTGAATAGGCTCGAAATTAACTAGTTTGACCTTATTAAATTTAGCATAATTTCATATAAATTTTAAAATCACAATATTTATAAAAATTATAAAGCTAATTACAAGTCTAAAATTACAATTCAAACAATAAAAATATCGAAATTGAAAATCTAACACTTTTACTTTTAGTATAAGGGTATAATTGTAATTTTAACTTTTTTAACGTGCTATAACGGGTTATAATGTGTCATAATGGGTTGACCCGTTATCAACCTGTTAAGCAATCGTGTCTTAACGGGTCAACCCGTTTTGACCCGAACCCATTAAGATTAAACCCTAACCCGCTATTATCGTGTCGTGATCGTGTTGGGTTAACGGGTTGTGTAACATATTGCCACCCCTAGTTGGGATGCATTAGAAATTGTTGGGTCTTAATAGTTAGGCCATGTCTAGACATTAATATCACCTCAATCAATTTTAAATTAATCATTGATAATATTTATTAAATTTTTTTCATAAAAAATTAAATTCATCTAAATCTATTTCATATAATCAAATACATATATCAACTTATTTATATTTAAATACATATTAATAAAACACACAAAATACCATTATTTACAAATTATCTAAAATCAACTCGGCATTTAAACTCAATCTCAATATGCTTATAGTTATAAGGAGAGGTTATTTTTAAGTAATGATATTTACTCATTATCTAAATTCTCATTATCTTATAATATGATGTTAAATGATTAAAAATTATTTATTATATTTTATTTATAAATCTATTATTTAAATGTTATAAAATGATGAAAGGATAATATAAAAATAGATAATAAATATATTTTTTTCCTGACTTTTATATAATCCTTGTGGATACCGTGGTAGAGTGTTCCAGTAATATTTTGAAGAATGATACTAGATCCCTTGCTGGGGGATTTTATTTTATTTCTTAGTGATTAAGAAAAAATTATTTAATATTATTGTCAATTTTTTATATTTTTTTAAATATTTAAAAGTATTAAAAAATGATGTGAAAAAAAAAAGAATTTTTTTTAACCTAGCGGAAGCTCCCAACGGTAGCTTAGCAGCGTTCTATTCTGAATAGGGTGGTTGCTCCCATGCTATATATGCTTGGCAGCTGTATGATTATCGGCTCTTTGACGTGGAGCGGCTTTAATTGGGTGTGTGTAATTTTATTTTTTAAAGCAAGTTAACTTTATTAAACTATAAAGATGATACATGAAGAGGAAGTGAGATTTTACAACAAATACTTTAAAGTTACACAGTGTGAAGTGGTTAAAATAAAATTTATTTGGAATTAATTTCTTGGTCTCTACGTATATCCTATGAAAGGATGCCGTCTTATAAAAAGATGGATAAAGAACACCACTGGAGGCGATTGAATCTCTGTTGGAAGCGGAGAAGGTGGCGGGTGCACTATCACTTGTTGCCAATAGATACTTTTTAGCAAGGTCCATGACTGCTTTTGTAAGATCACTAGTTAGAGAAAGCGATCATATAGTAGTCGGAATCTAAGCCAAGTCGCCGGCGAAGGACCACAACTAGCGGTGGCGGCACATACAAGACACGCACCACTTGAGGAGGTGAATAGACTGGCAGATCCGAATGGTCGGAGACCTCTGAGATCGGCGGAGCCTCGCATGGCTTCAAAATCTGCTCCAGGATGTGGCTAAACGTGAGAAACGTGCACAACAAGTGCCACGCTTGTAACAAACGCTCCGAGCCAAATGACGAATTTCTTTCACGAGGTTGAAGATCAGCGGCTGGAAAGATGGAAAAGTGGGTGCGTGCTGGTCAGAGGTAATCGGAGAGCAGTAGATTGGCAAGATTCAACACTATGGTGAAAAAGCCATACACACAACTAGGAAAATAAATAAAAATAATAAAGAAGCCATGTGGCTAGCAAGGAGGGAAGGTGGGTGGAGTCAAAGCATCAACCCCCTCCCCCGGTGAACAAAATGCTTTCTAGAATAGGCGATGGTCACGCTGGAGAAACGTTGGAGAGAAAACGAGGAGTGTTTTAGAAAAGGTAATTTGTATATAAGTTTATGTAGTATACTTTTTAATTGGGTGTATGTAATTGTTATTAAATAGTTTTATTATCGGGTACTAATCATCCTGTCACCTTATTAAAAATTAGTATTTATTTAAATAACTTTAATGATACAACATTTTGTATAAGAAAAAAAAAAATCTTGAAATCGATCAACACCATGTCATCTATATATATATAAAACTATGTAATATTTTTTTTGTAAAAAAAAATTATATATTCAAAAAAGTTTTTGCTTCTTAATTTGGGAGGTGATCTCACCACATCATTATAAATTTTTTAAATTTTCATATAAAATATAATAAATAATTTAATTTTTTTAAATATCAAAATAATAATAATAATAATATTTTATTTAATTTTTATATTTCATCTAAAATTATTTTATTTCTAAATCCAATCAAGTAGTCGGTGAAAAGAGAATGAAGAAGGAAGAAGGATGTTGACTTGGTGAAAGTGTGGAGAGGTTTCCTTTTGTCACAGATTGATTTAGAACCTCTACCAAATGGCATTAGATGGGGCTTAGGAAGAGGCTTGTCTATATGCCACATTCCCACCAGACACAGCTGAACCCCTCGTGTTGTCCGTGTTTGTGCTGTAGTTTTATAATGTGGTGAAAATCATGACGCTAATAAGTAATTAAAGTCAATAAAATAAAAGCTTCCGTGCCATGTTACTTATAAATAATACGTCATATTCCCTGAAAAGTCATTGATCAGAGGCCCATATATGTTCATGTCTGTGTGTCTACACATATATAAGTCTAGTACTGTAGAGACTAATCAAAATGTCCATATTTTACAAGAAAAGGAAAAAAAAAAATGAAGAGAGCCATGAATTATTTGGTGGCAGTACTGGCACATCACATGGGACATTGATCAATACGTACGTACGTGGGGAATGGGGGTGGGGGCGTTCTTACAGTACCACACATTCGAAGATGTAGTATTGAGTTTACCACAAAGTCCCCCACAGGCAAACTTCTCCTCCCCACAAGGCTTTTTTGATAACATTTTTATTTTCAAGCAGCAGTACTACTTCATTTTCAATCTATAAATTATGCATAAGCCTCGCAAGCACGCTATAATGTTAGTGTTTTTCATATCGCCACTCGCTTTATGTAACTTCATTCAAGATTCCACTGTCCTTGATAACTATCATCAGGTTTCGAGACAAGAATTTCATGTGTTGATACAACAACATGAGCATGATCGGTGGAAACCATAATCAGAAATGTCTATTTCCATAACTGTGTGTATATATATATATATAGCCTTCGTACTTACCTGAGTATCGCGGCTGACATAATTATGATCTACATGTGTCAAAGAAAATGGAGTTCATAATAATTTCCATATCACTTACCACTTATTTGTTTTTCCTATTTTTTTTATTATTGTTTTTGTAATAAAATTTAGATAAATCATATTTACAATAATAAAATGTGTAAAATTTCACATTAATTTTGAAAAAAATAAATATAAGATTTACATGAAAAAATTAATTTTTTTAATAATAAACTTTACTTAAAAAAAAAATGTGCAAAACTTACCATCGTATATAATTATATATATAATTACTAGTAAGAAAAGAATAATATTGATCTAAATTTATGAGTGACGTATTTAATGATCTAATGGAGCCAACGTACTCCCACTTGCTTTAGCTCAAAAATGTATGGTGGATGCTGGATCTAATTAGATGTGTAAACCATGGTTAATTTCATGTGCGAGTGTCACTAAGAATCATTCATAACCAGGGTTTAAAGCTGGCTTGGATTATTCAATTATTGTAAGCACCAAAAAAATAATAAAGAAAGCGCAATTGGGGATAACTTTGCTGAAGATGGGAAATACATACTAGATTATTGTCAAGTTGAACAAGCAAGTAAAGCATGAATGCGTGGGGTTCCAACTTCCATGTGGGTCAAAAGGCTGGGGTCGAACGATTTGAAAATACCTTATATATATATATATATATATAATATTATATTATATTATATTATATTACAGGTATGAGGTCCTGGTCTAGTTAAAAAGTTGATGAACCAAGTCTGTCTCCCCCTATGAACCGTACAACTCCCACCATTCTTATTCTTATATGGGGAGTCCATTCAATGCATTGAATACAGAACCCCTGATATAACCAGATGGGTCTTTTCTGTCTCCCATCCTTTGAAATTGCATGTTGATATTTTCAATAGGAATTCCAACTACTTTTGAATTATTAGAACAATATAAAACTTAAAGATCTTTTATTAGAATATTGAATATATTTATGCAAAATTAAAATCATTTTTCATAAAATAGTATAATTACATTAATTAGTTGTGGATTAATGAATTGTAAAATAATTATACATATTATATCTGTCCATGCATGGGGAAGATGGCAAAATCATGTTCAATTCCTCTTAAAACGTTTCTTTAATTTGGGTTTTCATTTTCAGAATATAAATAAAGGGTTCTAAATTTAATAAATGTGACAATGTGGCTTTGCTTGAAATTTTTGGAAGAAGATAAAAGAAAAAAGGCAGGGCCATGGGTTTTTACGCAAAACCTTCATGTACTGTTGAAAAACGTGAAAACAAAACCATGCTTATATGCACTTGCAATTAAGAATGTTATTTTCATCTCAATTAGGTCACATGCAATACAATGCAACCGGCCACCCACTTGCTCCCGATACTCTGCCTATATACATATATATATATATATATATATCATGTGTGTGTGCATTAACCACGTACATGTCGTCCCCTGAATAAGCAAGGATTTCGATCATATATATATATATATATATATATATATTATATAGGACATGGTTGCACAACTGGATCCCTCAAAACTCACTGAAAATAGGTAAAGTTTTGGGGGGTTCTAAGATGGCAAGAATCATAATATATGTGTGTGTGTGTGTGTGGGTAAGGATCGTCATGTACCGGGATTGTTCAAATGAATCATAGATGCATGTGCAACTTTCGATGTTGGGAACGTACACTTTGAAAAATGTCAAGTTGGACTAGTTGGTATATATAATATATATGGAACGTACTTGGAAAAAGCCAGCTTAAACTTAGATTAATATATGTTACTCAGCTTTCAATATCATATATTATTAAGCCGGAAGGATGGTTCCATTTTCAAGGGAGAGGAACCTACGAGACTTTGGCCATAATCCATATACATATATTAATCAGTCCATGTGAAAAAAGGGGCGAACTTAAATTATAAAAAAAAAAAAAATGAAAACTTCTTCGTTTATTTTATAATATGATACATAAAAGATTATAAATTAAATATTATAAAACTCACGATCCATCAGTTATATATGAATAAATAATTATAAAGAAGGAAAATAATTGATAATAAATGATGAAATGGACTTAGACAAATGGGAAATGCATGGGATCCACACGTGAATGTGACGGGCTGAGATGACAGAGTTTGGAGTATATTATGATTCGGGGCCATCCGATGGTAACATTGATTTCCTCTCATCGCAAATACAGATAGAAATACAAATTTAGGTGGATTATCAACTTTAACGTACGTACTCGGGACCAGCTTTATTCCAAGCTGGAAGTTTCGCGGACATTATATGTATATATTTATGCTCGTGCATGCATCTAGGCGCTGGCTTTATTACAAAGGCAGTGCGTCATTGCGTCCCACTGCGCAGAAATTTAACCTATATTTCAAAACGTAACCCACGAGGCATTTTCAAGTCAGTTAACGCGGAGTCAAAATTCAGATTTATTTTCGTACCACGTTCCATTATTTCTCCTCTGCCCCCATTCTATACCTAAGTCTTTTTCCTCATGAAAAATATGGATTTTTCTTAATTTTTAGTTCCTCTTGATTCATATATTCCTACATCTTTCAATCCAAATAATATAATTAAGTTCCTTTTCTAAACTGACCAATTAAGTAGCCGTGGGACGTGGGATGGAGGATGAGTATGACCAATGTTTTGAATTTCGCTTCGTTAATCATTTTAATTTAAGTATATATTTCATTATTGTGTACCTTGGAGATAATTAATAAAAAATACATGTATATATAAGTGTGTATTATATGTATATTTATGTGTGTGTATATATATATATAGAAGAATTGAATATTTGTAAATGAATATACTTAGAAAACTTTAAAAGAAAAAAAAAAAGGTAGAAATTTTGTTGTCAAAAGATATTATTTGAAAAAAATCACAAACCCAAGTTAAGATAAGAAAAAAATAAAAAATAAAAGCAAAGAAAAAAAATAAAGAGTTGAGAAATTATTAAAGATAATGAGGATGAATGAACGAGAAAAAATATTTAAAGTTTCAAAAAAAGAAATCTAAATTATATAAATCCCTTTTAAATTTTTAAAATTAAATGAATATGTAAATTTCAAAACTATGGTATGGACCCTTCTAATTTCCTTGAAATTGGATTTATTATGATTAGGCGACCTAAATGCAGCTTTGGTTGCCTTTATTTAAGTTTACGCACCATTTCTTATTCTATACTCTTACTCCAAAATATAAGGAAATATAGTAGTATTAAAAAACTAAAAATAATACAGTTAAGTACCACTCTATTTGTTGGCTTAAAAAATAAAGATAGAGAATTTAAGAAAATATAATAAAAGTTTAACATAATGTATTAAATATAATCTTATATCATATTGATTGATGGTATTGTGAGTAGATTAATTAATTTAAAGATGCAACGGATCGAAGAGAGAATTAGCCGATCATCCAAACAAATCGTAATCTACTAAAAAGTAAAACCGAAAACCGCTTTAGGATGCCTGTTTTCATTCGGTGAAAGAATCCACTTTGCACAAATACATTGAATGTGAATTTTCGTTGTGTGTATTGTCATGTACACAACCTCCCACGTTCCTCTAAATAAAAGTGTTCCCACTGACCCACCCGTCTCTTATCATTTTCGCTCCCTCACCTTCTCTTTCCTCACTTTTTTTCTCTACTTTTTTTTTTGCCCTATCTCATAGGGTTTTCATGTCCTGCTAGTTCCGTTTCTCTCATGAACTCCTGCCCTAAAGTTCTGTACGAAGAGATTTTGGCCGTTGTCTTCTTTGGGTTTCTCTTTTTTGCTCTCTTTGGAGGGTTTTCTGGTGGAAAACGGTGCGGATTCGACCTCCCGGGGTTTTTTCAGCCGTACCTATGTCTAAGATCTTCGGTTTCAGCGGTAAACTTTCGATTGCTTCGAGTAATTGTTTCAAATTTCATTTTTTACGATGATTCTCTCTGTGGGTCTGTTTGGAATTTCTGATTCTGTGGTTGTTTGCCTGGTATGGTTCTAGATCAGAGATGTATATTTTTTGTTCTTGAGATGGGTTTACTGGGTTATGGGGATTGTGGGTGTGGGTTGAGTTTTGTTTTGGTTTTTTAAATTCATGGGTATATACAACTAGTTTTCTTGTGATCTTGAGGTTGATAAGATGGCCGTGTTATGTTGTGTAATTTAAGGTTTCACGGGAGAGCCTCGGATGTTTCCATTTTAATTTTTTTAGTCATTTGCTTTATAATTCTGAATATTTTCATCCTGCTAAGATGTGTTATTTAGGTCAGATGAGTTCGATTCATGCGTTTTCTCATGAAATCCTTGTTTCGTTAAAGTCGATGAAGATGGATTGATGTGTTGGAAGAGAGAGAGAGCCACTTTTTATGTTGGATCTTACGAGATATCTTAGATTATGATCTTAATAATACTCTTTTGGTTGATGTTATGTTGGTGGGTAAGAAAGAAGGGAAAGGAAACTAGATCGAGGTTCGTGATTTGTTTTGCTTGTTTCCTACAAGTGTAAAAGTTGGGCTAGACTGGCTGTAGGGAGTTTTTTTTTTGCCTATTGGGTCGTCACGGTACAAATTCTATTGCGGGGATTTTTTATGACGAGTATTACGGCAAATATATAAGTTCACGTCTTTTATCTTTTCCAAGAAATCTTTTTACCTATAAATAAAATTTTCCTAGAAGTTATATTTTTCACGAGGGAGTATTTGATTTGATGTGCTTCAGAAAAAAATTATAACTAAGCACTAGTCAATTTTAATATTATAACTGACCTGTAAACTTCTGTTTTGAAGGTTACGTTTTTTTTTGTGGCTTTGTTTAATTGAATTAATTTGGACTGTAATTTTTTGAAAGGTTGTGAAATCTTGGAGGTGGTCTTTTGAGATTTGTGTGAATGGCAGTGATATTGCATGCAATTCTGTGGTGTTCCAAGATCACAATTTAAGTTTTCAATGCGCCACATGGGCCGGTTCTCTGTGAGATGGCTGGTGTCATTAGATTTCAACTGGAAGAAAGTGAAACACGTCCGTCATTAAAGGCTATTATCAGGAATCATTATGAGATATTCATTATATATACAACTCCACTATCTAGTTTGAGGTGTCTATTCTCTTTACTTTTAAAAAATTTTGTTTGTTTAATATAACGTGGATACACGTTGCAGTGTTGCTCACACATTAATATACACGAAGATGTAGATTTTGGGAATTGAAGGCTGATAATAATTTGAATTGGTTGGAGTATTTGGTCTGAATTAGTTTATTTTGGCTCTCAGGAAATGGTGATTCTTGCGCTGGGGGGTCAATTTACCCAAACCCTAAGGAATCTAGCCTCTTTTTGCCGCTTGGTCATCGGGTGGATGTCTATTTTCCACCTTGCAAGAGGTCTCGCATCCGTGCACCGTTTTTTTTCAGTGGAGAGACGTTTGAGCAGAAGAAGTGTGCCTCTATTGAAGTTTTGCCAGATGAATGCCTCTTTGAGATCTTCAGACGGTTGCCTGGAGGCCAGGAGAGGAGTGCCTGTGCTTCTGTTTCCAAGCGTTGGCTTATGCTTCTGAGCAACATCTGTCATGATGAATTCTGCAGCAACGCAACCACTGGATATTTGAGGCCTGAAGAAAAGAGCACTGAGAATAAGGCTGAAGATCAGGAAATTGAGACTGATGGCTACCTTACCAGGAGCTTGGAAGGAAAGAAAGCAACAGATGTTAGACTTGCTGCCATTGCTGTTGGAACTGCCAGTCGTGGTGGACTAGGCAAGCTTTTGATCAAGGGAAGCAGCTCTGCTTGCAGGGTGACTGATGTTGGCCTCAAGGTGATTGCTCGTGGCTGCCCTTCCCTAAAAAGTCTCTCTCTCTGGAATGTTCCATCCATAGGAGATGAAGGTCTGTGTGAAATTGCTAATAGGTGTCATCTGCTTGAAAAGCTTGACCTTTGCCAATGTCCGAAAATTTCTGATAAGGCTGTGCTTGCAATTGCCAAAAACTGCCCTAATCTGACTGATTTAACACTAGAGTCATGTTCAATTGGGAACGAAGGTCTGCAAGCTATTGGACGCTGTTGCTCCAATCTAAAGTCCATTTCAATTAAAGAGTGCCCCCGTATTGGGGATCAAGGAATTGCAAGCTTGTTATCTTCCACCTCTTATGTTTTGACGAAGTTGAAGCTCCAGGCATTGAACATTACTGATGTAGCTCTGGCTGTTCTTGGACACTACGGCAAGGCAGTAACTGATCTTGTCCTCATTAATCTTCCAAATGTAAGTGAGAGGGGCTTCTGGGTCATGGGCAATGGCCATGGATTGCAGAAATTGAAGTCCTTCTCAGTTACATCTTGCCGAGGAGTTACAGATACTGGGCTTGAAGCTGTAGGGAAAGGTTGCCCAAACATAAAACAGTTGTGTCTCCGGAAATGTGCTTTTTTATCCAATGGTGGGCTGGTCTCTTTTGCCAAAGCTGCCGGGTCCCTTGAGAGCCTTCAACTGGAAGAGTGCCACATGATTACCCAAGTTGGTCTTTTTGGTGCACTTTTAAACTGTGGTGCAAAATTGAAGGCCCTTGCTATGGTGAATTGCCTGGGTATGAAGGATCTAAATATGGGATTGCATCTGCCATCTCCTTGCAACTCCCTGAGATCGTTGTCCATCCGTAACTGCCCTGGGTTTGGTAATGCTAGCGTGGCAATGCTGGGGAAGCTATGCCCTCAACTGCAGCATTTAGACCTGAGTGGGCTCCAGGGAATAACAGATACTGGGTTTCTCCCCCTGCTTGAAAGCTGTGAAGCTGGTCTGGTAAAGGTTAATCTCAGTGGTTGTGTGAATCTGACTGACAAAGTGGTTTCATCCTTGGTTGAGTTGCATGGGTGGACTCTTGAAGTGCTAAATTTTGATGGTTGTCGCAAGATCAGTGATGCTAGTTTAGTTGCAATTGCCGATAACTGCCCGTTGCTCAGTGATCTTGATGTTTCTAAGTGTGCGGTCACAGATTGTGGGATTGCAGCCCTGGCCCAGGCAAACCAATTCAATCTCCAGATCCTCTCAGTTTCAGGGTGCCCTTTGGTGACAGACAAAAGCTTGCCTGCCTTGGAAAAACTGGGTCAGAGTCTTTTGGGGTTGAATCTCCAACACTGCAATGCAATGGGCATCAGCACAGTTGATCTGCTTGTGGATCAGCTATGGAGGTGTGACATCCTTTACTAAGCTGGGAATGGGCTGAAAAATCCTAATTCCTGCAGCGTGAAAGGTCGAGGTTGAACTAATCAGGTTGTCAGTAATTACTGTCAGGTTGTGCTTAGCAGGTCGTGTTTTTGGGTCCATCAGCTATGGGTCTTTAGTCATTCAGTTACTCGGCTCCTTTTTCCAGGGAATACAGCCATCAACTCTTTTTCAGATTTCCTTCATTTGGAAATCTGTTTCCAGGTTTTTGCCCCAAATTATGGGGCTTCATTTTCTTAATGGCTGCATTTCCCTGAGAATATAGTTACCGGGATCTGAATTAGGGTATCTTTACAATTATCGTGGTTTTTTATATTGCTGGGTGTCAGCACCTGTTGTTTTTAGCTTAGCCTTGTATCGGATGTGCCCTGGTGCATGCTAAGCTATTCTCAAAGCAAAGTCTTTTGTACTGTTGTACCAGTTGCGAGTCTGTCCATTGTCTTTTACCGAGTCTCACGTTTTTTAACTTGTCGTCTGGACGTGATGGACGTATGGTTGGGTCTCTGTTTTCCTCAAAGGGCAGGTTATCTTCCTAAGGTGTCTGTTCAGGTTGCTCTTTGCAGTTTGAGTTTTTAGTGCCTTGTGTCTCTGGGGCTTTGGCCGTGGCAGCCGGTTATACAAGGTCTGCCATGACAATCTCTTCTTGATGGAGGATTGTTTTTTTTACCAAGCCCTAATTTTTCAGGCATCATTTGTTTGTGAACTGTGCTCGGCAACCTCCTTATGATGTACCGAAATTGTTATCTGCCCTTTGTGTTGTAGCTGTCCACATCCTATTGGGTGATGATTAATAAAAATTTGTAGTCTTTATTTCTGTTTTGAGATGTGGATGTCAATGAAGCATGGTGCTTTGCCTATTCATGAGTCGTTTTCTTAAGGAAAAATCTGATTATAAGTGATTTTGCTCATCAATACACGTACTTATTTAATGTGATTGGACAGAAAGAGATTTTAATGAAAATTATGTTAATTTGAATTTTGAATATTAAGTAAACGGTATTGATAAGTAATTTTTTTTTACATGTAGTAAACCTCTTTTCCTTACTATCTCTGTTTCGGACGTGACCCAATGGTCTAGCATTGTGGAAATTTTGCATGTTTGTCAGAACTTCTGTCTGGACAGAAATCTCTCTCTCTCTCTCTCTCTCTCTCTCTCTCTCTCTCTCTCTCTCTCTCTCTCTGTGTTAGATGATATGCAAGATTATTTTGGTTTTTCCTCAGGGCAATTTTGGGGATGAATTTGTGCACGCCGCTGACATCAGTAGTTCTTTTATGCTAAATTTAAAATAAAAAGAAATTTTGTTGGTATCTCTCTCAGATTTAGAGTTTTTCGTTCCTTCATCTCTCCCTGATCCTCAAGATTTGCTGCTCTCTTTCACCATGACTGTTGAGCTCTTTCATCAGATCGGCTAGAAGCTCCCCACTCTTCTAAGAGGCCGTTTTCCCCCATTGCATTGGCAAAAATCTTTGATATTTCACAAAAATGGTATCACCATTACAATCTTTGCAACTTTCATGGTTCAGTTCCTTGACACTGTTGTGAGAAAAAGATCTTGTTAAAGTTATTGATGCTTATCATTATTCTGAACCTTGTTTGGCTTCTATCATTGTACTTAGACGAGTTCTTTGATTTTATTGATAAAGTTAAAAGATTGGGTGGGGTGCTTGGTGGGAAAATCCAGAAGTTTTTGAGTTTACGTACTGTCTAGTCTACTCACTTTCAGGGTCATCTTCTTGTCTATGGTTTTTGCATCAGAAGGCTTGTAAAAAATTTAGAAACTTGTATCCCTATCGGTTCCCGCAGGTGGCCATGGAGAAGGGGAAGGAAACCATCAACGGAAGTCTCACAGGGCATAGCAAAATCTAAATGAAGAAACCGAATGGGGCGTGTTTTGATTTAGGGTGAAACGGTGTGTTTTCGTTTGGATGTAATTCTTGACACAGATGTCCTTCAAAACACAAAACGTCAGCGTTTCATTAATATGATGCTGCCAACCATGTGGGGCACTGGGGATCGTGCGGAAAGAGTCTCCGAACTTGACTGCTTCTAAATTTTTTCCTTTTTAAGATCTGGTTACATTTTTTACATGGAAATTGGCTAAAGCTGGAGCGCACTGTGGCATCTCTTGTCCCATTGTTGCTATTGGAAACATGCTTAATTAGTTGTAAGGTGCTTCGGGTCAATTTTATAGGGACGGGACAAATTCAGGTCATGAAATTGAAAACTTTGGTTTTAGGTGGTTGAAGAACCTGGAGACGTGAAACTTCAGGGGAAAGAAGTTTTGAAAGAAAAGGCTGATTGTAATGTGGCGGTTGTCATCATCCGGAACGGTGCCTATGATTCCAATCAATAACAGGATTGAAAAGGTGTTTTGAAAAGAAATATGGACCAGATTCTATGTTCTTGTTATGTATAATGGATGGGTGTATGTGCTTTGCTTGTTTCTGCTACTGCTGGTTTGAGATGAGTTAATATCTCCATCATTTTCTAATCAATAAGCAACTTTTTTCCTTCCTCACGTGTGTGTTCCAAAGGAAAATTGGGTTTAGGAATAGAGGCATGCTACACAGCAGTCTCACACTCAACATATCAATATTTTTGAAGTGTAAAATAAAAGAGGGTAAAAGAGTAAAATCACATTTTTTTAGTGGTGTGAAAAAGTGTGAGCTGCTGTGTAAAATTTTTCTTAGGAATAATAATGCTAAAATAGAAAATTCCTACACAATCTTGTTCATATAATGAAACAGGATTCCTTGTACGCTGTTACACAGAAGTTACTTGGGAGATTATGCATGCGTGTCTCTCACACCAACGACAAGAAATTAAGGATCGAGAACTGCCTATTTCTAGTTGTTGCCTGTTGGCACCCAAATTTCCTTTGAAATAAAAATGCATCTATGAAACAATGCATGTAACTGAGTTTGAATCAGAATCGAGTCAAGGACCGCTTTTCTCGCGTTGTTGGCGGCCTATGCCTAGGCTAATCCTGTAAACTCCATTTACCGTGTTACGTAAATTAAATTTTGAGCAATGCTACATACAGTCGTGGAATTACAAATGCCGTACAATCGCTTTGAAAAAAGAGTGGGGTCTACAATTAAAAAGTTAGTTTTTTTTCATGTGGATCCTATATTAATTCATTTTTTTCAAAGAGACTGCACGCCGCTTGCACAACCACGACTGCAAATATTATTTCTCTTAAATTTTATAGTCATATTTCCTATGTTGCCATTTAATTAGTTGATAGAAGTAGTATTTGAAATATGTTACACTTAAAATGTGTGACTAAAGATAACAACACTCAAGACGTAGAATTAATTAAAGAGTAATATTTGTCTCAAATGTAAATATTTTGAAATCCATCTGTGCTAGTATATTTTCCCTGGAAATCTCAGCTTCGGCCATGATTATGAGTTGATCAAATGTGATGCAAACCAATTATGAAATCAACAAAATAAGATTCAAAAGTCTGAATCTAAATGATAGAAATATTTCTTTTTTTATAAATATTTTTTAAATTAGAGATATTTTTATAAAAATAACACTCCTTTATATAAATATTCTTATTATTTATAATACGATTATGTAACAAAATTATTAAAGAATTGTGAGTGGATTATTAAAGTCTAGTTTGGAACTTAGACTGAACTAAGATCAGTTTAATTTTAAGTTAAATATAACATTTAAACACGTAACTTTCAAACTACTAAACTCATTTCAATTCAAAACTTCTTTATACGTGAAATTCACAACCTTTTTAAACTAAAGTGGTACTACACTGCCGCCTATACTTGACCGCTGCATGTTACCGTTAGGCTAAAATCACCCTATCATTTTTTACTAATTTTTTATTCATATTTTTTATCATTTAAAAAAAAATATATATTTTTTAAATATCAATACATTAATAGTCACTACTTTAATTATTAAGTAAAAAAATTAAAAATAAAATAAAATATAAGATTTGTCAAAAAAAGGTGTCAAAGTAGCATTTTTGTTTCAACTAAATATTTATTTACACGTAATATTTACAATTTTTTTTTTTAATTTTCTATAAATACATCTAAACACATTTTTTAATTTTTTAATTCACTCAATCGTCTTAACTTATTGTTATCTTTTATTTATAAAGAATTCAACTATGAAGTTCAAACGGGCTAAATAAACAAAATCGATTGCGTGGTGATATACGATCCGAAACTTATTTGACGTGGTTGGAAGTTATGAAGCGAGTAACACATTGGGTCGACGGATCACTTGGAGTTACGAGTGGTAATATGTTACACAACCCGTTAATCCAATACGAACACGACACGATAATAGCGGGTTAGGTTTTAGTTGTAACGAGTTTGGGTCAAAACGGGTTGACCCGTTAAGACACGATTACTTAACGGGTTGATAACGGGTCAACTCGTTATGACACGTTAGAATCTGTTATGACACGTTAAGAAAGTTAAAGTTACAATTATACCTTTATACTTAAAAGTAAAATTGTTAGAATTTCAATTTCGATATTTTTATTGTTTGAATTGTAATTTTAAACTTATAGTTAGCTTTATAATTTTTATAAATATTGTGATTTTAAAATTTATATAAAATTATGCTAAATTTAATCAGGTCAAATTAGTTAATTTCGAACCTATTCAACTAATTTATATAAACAGTTTGAAACAGGTCGTATTCTGTCGTATTAATCTATTTTATAATATTTATTAATGGGTCAAAATGGGTTGACACGACATGTGTTAGGGTTTAAGATTTTGATACGATAAATTTAATGGATCGGATTAAAGTTGAATTATATAATATAATATACATATTTTGATATAATATACATATTTTAGTATAATATACATATACTCGGAGTCTCGGAGTCAAAAGGAGCGTTGTGTCCAGTATTCCCCAGGTACTTTCCTTCTATAAAACAACTATCACAATCCCATAGCTGTTTCTTAACTTTGTTCTCTTCCACCACGCCCAGGGTCTCTCATTCTCAGCCCCACCAAAGAAAGAAAAATGCTTCTCAGAAGCGCTTCCTCACCAATCTCAAAATCATCTACTGGTGGTAGTATTTTCCAACCATTTCCGGAATCGGATGAAGTTCTCCGTATTTCGACTTCTCGATCCCTGTCCATGTCACTCTCGTCCAGTTCTTCATCTTCTCCTATTGACAACAACCGGGCGATGAAGATATCTCGAACGATGTCGGACAGCAATCAAAGGCCCAGGAGCCTTTCTCTGGCGAAGAAGACAAAGGTTGACCCCTGTGCGGGAATTTGTTCAGGAACGGCGTCGTCGAGGAGTTCGGTTGGGTTGGATAAAGGGTATATTTTTGGTTATGGTGGTACTGTTGGGTGTGGCGGTAGGGGAGATAGCAACGAAGGTAATGGGAATTGGGATAATGAGAGTGAGAAGATGGATGAGTATTACCAGAAAATGATCATGGCGGACCCTGGCGACGCTCTTCTTCTCGGCAACTATGCCAGTTTCTTAAAAGAGGTAAAGCCCACCGTCAATCTACGAAAACTATGCGTTGAAAAGTGCATGCATTTGTTATTCTGATCAATGGAGAGGTTTTGGGTGGGTTCAGGTGCGACGTGATTTTGTGAAAGCAGAAGAGTACTGTGAAAAAGCAATTTTGGCTGACCCCAAAAATGAGAATGTTCTGTGTCTCTACGGGGACTTGATATGGCATAAACACAAGGATGCTCCTCGTGCTCAGTCCTACTTTGATAGAGCCATTCACTCTTCCCCTAATGACTGGTAACAACAAAACTAAATAAACAAGAACTCTTACCAATTTATGGGTTTCCTTTTCAGTGATTTATAAGATGGATTTCCTTCAATTATTTTAGAAAATTTGGTGAGCTCGGTTTCGTAATCCACCGTTGGTTGTCCCCAAAGATTCTATTTTTATTTGTCTATTGCTTAGTAGTTCAATTTTAATCATGATTGACTTTCATCGACAAATGATAATCTTTGTTAGAAGATACATTTTTTGATACCTTGAACGACTTCATCTCCCCCAATAAAAGAATTAACGTTGATTGTCTAAAGGGCTTTGCTACATGCAGTCGGGAAATGCAGTTGGCGTGCAGTCGGCTGTACGGAATGAATAAAATAAAATTATAAAAAAATTGTTTTATATTCAGGGGGACCTATATGAATTATAAAAAGTTATAAAAATAATTTTTTTTTTTCGTGTAAGTCCCCGTATTAATTTTTTTTTTAGCCGACTGCACGCCGACTGCATTTCCCGACTGCACAAATCATTTCTGTTGTCTAAATATGATTAATCTGTGGATGCAGTTACGTTCTTGGTTCCTACGCTAAATATCTTTGGGAAGCTAATGAAGATGATGGTCTGCAGGCAGTACCCTAGAATCTACATCCCAGATTAATGTTTCCCGAGGGTGTTCTCCCAGACCAATGTCTACTATGAAGGTTGCATCTTTTCCAGCCTTATTTTCTCTTCATTTTTTTAAGGATCTCTCTTGCCCCAATTTTGTTCAATACAGCGGTAGAGTGCTTTTGGACCTTTTGTTATAATATATGCAGGAAATTGCTTGTCCTGTTAACGGATACATCTCTAAATATCCGTACCATTCTTTTCTTATGTGATGGTTATCACTCTTCTTCCTTGGTACTACAGATATTCTCAAAACTCAGATTTTCCTTGTCCTATGATGGTGCCTTATCTCATTCTCATCCTAATCCTGGGCATTGCATTTGATATTCTTGCCTTCCAATGTTGCCTCTATTGCTTGGTTGCGTCTTTCTTGTATACACTATTAATTTAATAGTCGATATCCTCTCTCTTGCTCGAGTCTTGACAAAGATTCTGATTTTTCATGCGATCGCTTTGCATTCACTCTCAGCATAACTCTTGCTTTATTATATATGTCATGCACATGGGAGAAGAAAATGGGATTCGGCTTGGGTTGACATGTCCCAATCCCGACGGTACAGTCTTCAAGCCAAACCCAAAAACACAAAAAAAGGTCGTAGAAATGCCCTTGCAAACTTCCGCCCAAGTCCCGCCTTTGCGCTATTGGAGATGCTTTACTCACGAAGGTGGATCTAGGATTGTAATCGAGTCAAACCGGACTGGATTTTGGCTTGTCAAGCTTGACTCGGTTTAAAATATTCGAATTCTAACTCAAGTTTGAACTCAAGAATTTTATTTATTTTTTGTTTCAGTTCGATTTGAATTGAAAGTTAAATTTTCAACTCGAGCTCGATTCGAATTACTTATTTTTTATTTTTTAATTAGACTTAATAATTAATAAACTAGATAGATAAATAAAAAATCTAATATTGATTTATACAACTAACAAGTAGAACCTAATTATAAGAAGCTAGCTGAGTTGATAATCACCCATAGTTCAACTTAGAGAGAGACACTCCATCTTCTCTCTAGAAAACTCATTTCTATGATGGACGGTGCTACTCTGCCGCCCAGAGTGCACCGCTCCATTTGACCGCACGGTCAAATTTTTTTTTTTTTTTTTTTCATTTTTCTTTTCAGATTTTTTTAATATATTTAAACATTTTTAAAAAATATAAAAAAAATACTAATACACTTAAAATCACTTCCTTAATCACTAAGCAAAAAAAAAATTATAAAAAAAAAATTTTGTGACCAGCGGTCACTTTGAGGGGGCATAGGGAAGGGGCATCCTAGCATTTTCCTTCTATGATAGCTATCACCGGAGAGGTTTCTTCTCCTTTCCCTTTCCGCACTGTGAATACTCTTTCGAAATTATGTTTTTGTCTTCCTCTCTCTTATGGCTCAGTTTTGATCAAATCTGCTTCTCTCCGACCACTTTCCGGCTACACGCGCCGCTCCACTGCTTTCTACAGCCACCGATCTATTGGAAAAAAGCGGAGCCGCGCCCAAAATATCGGCGCATTACCCTCACGCGCTGCTTGTTTCCGAGCGTGGGCCTCATGCGCTGCCGCACTCTGATGCCTCCGACGGCGACACGCGCCGCTCCAACTGCTTCGTCTCGACGAGACCTTTCAGATCGGGGCCACCCCATCCTCTTCCCACCGGTGCAAGGCTGCCTCACGCTATCAGAAGTGTGCGGATTTGCAGATATTCTCTGGCCGCAGATCAGTCCTCCCGATGCTATACTTTCTACTATGTTTTCGTTTTTCCTAAACTGTGATCTTGAAGAAAGGATTGCGGATTTCTCCAAAAATCACCTCAAGACAACAAACAACAGTGCACCTGCATATCTCACCGCTTCGAGTGGAGCTGTTCACATTTTTATGCTAACATCTTATTACCGTCTCTTAAGACGGCGTCCTCTTGGTAGGACATGGGTGAAGACCAAGAAATTGGTCGCTAAAACTCGCTTTCTTTGTTTTTTTATCCACCTCTTTATACTGTTGTTATTGTTCTGGGGCATTTGTTGGGGAACCTCACCCCCTCATGTATCATCTTTGCTACTTTTTTAATGAAGTCTACCCGCTTGCTTAGAAAAAAAAAAAAAAAAGAACCTAATTATAAGATTTTAAAAATTTGTAAATAATTAATATCTAACTAGTTTGTATTTTTTCATAATAACAATACATTATAGAGTGATGCTACTCATCATCTTAATTCTTATTATAGCATGATGTGTCATTAGATGATTGAAAATTATTTATTATATTTTACTTGTAAACCTATCATCTAATTCCACATCATAGAATATAAAAGGATAAAAAAAAAATGAGTGATGAATAGATTTGTTCTATATTATATGCCTATACAAATTATTAATTATTAAATCTTATCAACTAATTATCATACAAATTATAAAATATAGCTATGAAGTATATTCAATATATAGACATAATTAATTAAGGTTACATATTATATGTTTAATTATAATAGTGTTATGCTTATGTTATTAGCTAATACATACATATATATATATATGTGTGTGTGTGTGTGTGTGTGTGTGTGTATTTATCAATATATGAACGAGTTTTAATTGAATCAACACAGACATAAACGAGCGGGTTTTAACAAGTCTTAATCGAGTCGAGTTTTATCGGATATGTATTATTTACTAATTGAGCAGGTCTCTACTTTCTAGGGCAAGCTTCTTCTTTTTTTTTTTTTTTTTGTATAATTTTTTATGAGTCGAGTTCGATTCGAATTGAACCAGGCGAATACTAAACAGATTATCGAACAAATTGATTCATTTACGACTCTAGGTGGTTTCAATGAATAACGAAGTCCACCACCAAAAAACCATTATAAAAATTAAAAAACACTACTTCATAAGGCTGATGTAATTTGCCGTGATATATCAGACTGTAGACATGGCACTTATAAGCGGTCTGGAACTTCATTCTAGTCTTAAGACATGGAGATTATCTAGAAAAACTCGAGTTCGTACGGTCATCAAGATCCCCCCACCACAGAATCCTCCATCATCAATAGCCACTCATGCAGTAGATTAGGCTTAAAGAAGCAATACATTTCATCCTGAAGTATCCAATGGCAGAATCTCCCAAAATTTTGTTTAAAACATTTCCAAAGACGAGGAAACTGATGCATTGTTAAACTTACAAATGAAAACAACCTCACAAATAGTTACATACAGTGCTGCAAGCTGGAATGCAAACTCTAATGAGAAGACCAGCAACTTTAAAAGCAAGCACACAAAATAACCAATGCTGCTGATTATGGACAAGACGACATTACAAACCATAATGCATAAATCCTTCATTCTTTCATCGTCAAATAATTCAGGTCTTATACCCGCTTATTTTCAGGAAATAGAGAGCGCTCCTCCATTAATGCACATTTCATTCTACTGCTGCATTTTGTTTAATGCTCCTATTGTGTGGGTTCTTGAATCAAGGTGGGTTGAGGCTGCTCTTCAACCAACACCTCGTAATCTTTACACGCTTGAGTTTCACTTGGCTCAGCTGTGGGAGCTGGCCCCAGCTCTCTAATGTTAGATGGAGGTTCATTTGTTGCAGCGGACATATCCATCTTCTCTTCATTTGTTGCATTGTCCAAGGTGGTCTCTTCTTCATTTGTTGTGTCGAGTAAGGTGGTATTTTCCTCATTTTCAGCTTTACATGAAGTGGGTTTTTCCGCAACTGGTTTGGACAAATTGGTCTTTTCAGAAGGTAGTCTAGGGAGAGACTTTCGTTGTGGCTTCTTCAGATGGATGGGAGCTTTGCCAGGGTTTTCCGTGACTACTCTCTCATCCAAACTTAATCTGCCTATTCTATCACTGCTACTGTTCCCTTCAGTCTCAGAGCTCTTCCTTCGGCCAAGCTTTGGAGATTTAGCTCTTGTTGGTGGTACCTGCTTCAAAGTAACACAGGCTTTATGAACAAAAACAAATTCCAATGTAATAACAATCCCACATGCTAATATCCAGTCTCATTTGTGCATGGCATATAGAATTAGCATAAAGAATGTGCATGGCATCACTTCTCATTTGTGCTGATATCCAGTCTTAAGGGCAGGAATTAACCAGATTATTTTTCTCACAACAGTATCAACACTGTTACCGCACAAAACGAAAATGAAATTCAATCTGTATTTATCTTGAGAAATGGAATCATATGTAAGCTGGTTTTTTTTTTTTTTTTTTTTTTTGCTGGGGGGGGATGGGGATAAGAACAAGAAGTACATGCTACTCCACCCAAAGGAAAAAACATGAATATGTATGCCAGAACAGGCTAGCAAATCTATGTAGATGTCACCATACATGGCATGGTTCATGTTGTAGACAGGAAAAAAAAAATGCCTTGTGCTAAATAACATAAAACCTAACCTTCTTCAACTCCACCTTAGGAGGCGGAGGCTCCTGATAGAAGCTTGGCATGGGGGTTGCTTTAAAGGCCAACCTCTTCCTAAGCATCTTAATTTCAGCTTCTTGTGTTTCCTTCAAACAATTGAAAAGTTTTCATGGTAAGGACATATTGCACATACAGACAACATTTCATCACACATACAAAAATATCACCTTGGACTTGGCTTGCAAGTTATTCCTCTCTACTTCCTTTGCATGAATCTTTTCCTCAAGTTTAGAATAGAACTGTACAAAATAATAACAGAAGACTATATTAAGAAGCAGGAGAAGGCCATATAGTAATACAAGCAGGAGTGAGTGTAAAACTAACCTCTTTCCGTTTCTCAGCTCGTTCATCACACCAAAAACTGAAACCATAGTTTGGAAGTGCAGCGGCCTTCCGAGATTTGGCATCTCCTTCTGAGGGACTTTTACTAGTGCTTAAGGATAAACTAATGGACATCAGTATATTCTCATAACCTCAGATATAAATGTCAATGACGCCCAATTCATTCCCTTTTACCCACAGAGCGAGAGAAAAATGTTCAAAATCCAAAGGATACGAGGAAGGTTCCGTGTCGTCAGCTTTACCACCAGGTTCTTTTTTCAAGGGCTTCAGTTTTGTCTTATCTCTGTATCCAGTAAATCACATTTCACAAATAGGCACAGAGAATAGCTTCATCAATTTACTTAGTCTTGATCAAACATTTCAAACATAGATGGTTAGTAAGAGCATCCTACTCCAGTCTCACAAACTTAACATTAGTCAGATTTGGCGATAAAGGAATAGCTCCAACACATACAAGTTAGATAAGAAAAAAGACACTCAAGGTTAAAAAATACATACACAAGGCCTTCAGACAGTGCTGCAACAGACTTTCCAGATTGCTGTTAAAAGGAGATACAGCCAAAAAAAGATGAAGTGGCAAACTGAATTTAAAATATAGCCATCCTACAAAAGCAAGCCACCTTAGAAGTTTACCTTAGATAATTGAGCCTGTCTGTCATTGAATGATCTGCTTTTACTAGGCTGTGTTGGGCGTGAATTCAAACCAATTGAACCATTTGAAGTAGATGTTCTCTGGAAATCTTTTCCATCATTGATCTCTGTCACCCCAGCTGCTGAAGCACTTTTCAGGCTCGGGCCCTTTGCATTCTTGCTCTTTCCCTGAGCCTTTTGAGGTTTGGATTGCTTTGAATGATCTGTGTTCTTCACTTCCCCGTCCTGTACCATGGGCACACAATTTGTATTCAAATCATAAGGGTTCATTCAGCAAACAAATAAAAAAAGAATAAAGCATCCTACCTTAGATGTGGAGGGAACATCTGATCCCTCATTGACTTCCCCTGTAGATGAGTTAATAGCTGCATCAGCATCCAATTTGGCAATATTCTCCAAATTCCCATTGGGCCCTGCAGTCTCTGAACTTCCAGCGGCAGTTACTTTTACATTATCTGAAACAACGCCATCCCCTCCATAGGCAGGAAGTTGCTCGTGAACACCATTTTGATGTGTTGTCTCGAGCCCGTCCACAGGTACAAGATCACCTGAGTCCATCACTCCAAGAACACTACGAAAAGCATAAATGGAGAGAACTATGAGCTTACTCCTAAATAAATTAAAGAGAACTCCAGAAAGAAGAGGCAAAAGAAATTTAAAAGGTCAAAAAAAAAAAAAAAAAAACAAAGAAAGACAAACAACACGGGGCAGGAAATCTATAAGCTCCTAGTCCTAATAAAGACACCACCATATTCTTCTGTTTTCAAATGACCGCACTTCTGTGCATGAAAACAAATCATTTAAAATTCAATCTCACACACAAACACAAGCAATCAAACGTGCAGATACTCCTCCAGCCAATTCTGTTCATTTTCCTACAAAGGATACCATGACAGATGGATATCCTTTGAAAAGACACAGTTTTCAGCAAATCGTGTGGAATTCGCGGTGCATTAGACTCTCTGACCACGTAAGATTTTGGAAACAAACACGAGTTAAGAGCTTGGGGCATTAATAGCAAACCAATACACCACATCAGCACACAAGCTATCCTTCTAAGCTCGCTTGGCCACTGCAGAAGTGTAAAAGAAGGCAAATTGTACGAAAATTTGCTACTTGAGTAGACAAAAACCTAATTTCAAACTAAAATTAAAAATTTTAATCCCTTCCGTTTTCTCAGCAACCATATCCAATTAGACACCAATCAATCACGTCAGATTAAATTTCAATAATTAAGCAACATATCCAAATGAGCAAGATAGAGGGAAAAAAAAAAAAAAAAGAGAGAGGAAAATTCTAAGAATAAATGGATTTCCACATCAAATACCAAACGCAAGCACATTCCGAAGATAAAACTTCACATTGATCTGCTAAATACACCAACATGCAACAAATCTTCTTTAGAAAAAAGAAAATCGACTCTCTGTTTGTTTGCCGAGGAAATAAGAGAAAACAGAATCCCAAATCTCAGTCGAGATTATCTAGACATTATTTTTCAAAGACGAAAACAACAGAGAAACCATTAGATTCAAAACATTCTTCAATTTCGTTCATTTTTCTGGGCAGCCAAAGGGCAGGCCCAGATATTTCAAAATCGTTGCTCTTACCTCGAGAAATTTGCAATAATCAAATCTCCATTAAAGGAAAATTAGCTTGGATTTAATCACGGAGATTTACTTGGACTCTTTGAAAGATCTATCCAGCACACCACACACATCACATACACAGACAGAAGAGAGAGAGAGAGAGAGAGAGAGAGAGAAGCTGATAATGGAGATGGCGACAATGGATCGAAGAACCGAACCCTAAGAAGGATCTGCCCGATTCAAAATTTGAAACTTTTGGTAATTTCCTTTCTTTTTTTTACTTTTAACTTCATATTTTTTTTTAATAGTATTGAAAGGTATAGAGCAATTGAAGGCTTTACAGGCGTACTTTATATCAGAGGCCGTCGAGTTTCAAACCCATTTCCAGGAGAGAGAAATACTTCGGTTTGTAGGGACAGTGGGTGCCATTGTCGAAGGCAGTTTGGTGTGGGTATTTACGGTTATACGGTTTTGTAAATAGGTGGCAATCAAAAAAATTACAAAATTTCTCAACCTCTACAAATCACTTTTTTTTTTTTTTTATCAAATATTTAATATATAGATAATAAATAGAAGGATTTAATTAATTATAAAAAATAAATTAAAAAATTAAATTATTTAAAAAAATATGACATGGAAATTGGGGTAGATCGAGCAGGATTACTCGGGTGGCAATACAGTCACCAATTTTTTTCTATGCATTTTTTTCTGTATTTTATAATAACTTTAAATACTTCTTTAATTACTTAAAAAAAAAAATGTGTCCAGAGAAAGTCTCGAGACATAAAACATTTTTCTCTTTGTAAATACGCACGGTTATGTAACGGACATTACTGCCTCCGTTACAGTTTCTGTATTGGATAAAACCGAATAAATTTTTTAAAACCATATTAATTAAGTTATTAACTGTCATGTTCTTCCAATAAACATCTGCCAGCATGTATTGCAAAAGCATCCTTGGAAAATTACCTAATCCAAATTTGGCATTGGCATGATTTACTGCATGATCATAATTAAGAGTAACCCGAGAATACTCCAAAGATATTCACAACTATAGAAAGTGTAAAACTGATATTTCTCTTTTTGATTTATAAAATAACGTTAAGTATGATTAAAATTTAAAAATTAAGTATTACAATTAATCTTATAATCTTGGGTGTACTTACTAAAAGTTGTTACGGTTTTTAATTTTTAAAATTAGATTCTCTAAAATTTTAATTTATAAAAAGAGAGTGGTAGATATATAAAGGGAATTGTAATATTTATTACTCATCGTAACTTAATACCATGAACTACTGTTTGAGCATATATATATATAAGTCGGGTTATTGTGTTGCCCAGCTCTTACTGATGGGCATGTCCAGTTTTTATCTTTTTTAATTTTCTTTCATATTTTTTTAAAATATTTAAATATTTTTAAAAAATAAAAATATATATCAATATACTTAAAATCACTTTTTTAATCCCTCAAAAAGTTTTTTACCAAATGATATATTTGAGCGGTACACACTAGCTTTATGCTATATATTATATATATATATATAGATATAATTTGGGCAGAGCAGGAGTGTGATCATGAGGTCGTGACAAACCGACCAATTAAGCCATATGTGTCGGGTTTGTGAAGGTCTGCGAAAAAAACACCATGTTTTCCGGGTTACCATTCAATGCAAACTGAAACCGTCCCCAGCGCCCGCGACATTATACGAACCATGCATTTAATGTTAGACTGTAAGGGTAAGCCCAGGCATCCATAAAATTGAACCAGCTCCGGCCCTTACGCAATCACAAGCCAACTTCAATTCCTCGATCGGCCTTTAGGTGCGTGAAAGCCGCTCTTGAATTCATCATCTCCATACGACCAGAAACCAAAATGATCATTAATTTTGCAGTTATGTTGCAATATGCATTTGGAATACATGTACGTACTTATTTTTGCATTTTTTGTAAGTTTGTAAGACCGCGTGTCTATACTAGAACAGTTGGGCTGAGAACTTGAGATCATATTAGATCAATTCTAGGTTGAATTAATCCACGTTAAAGTTCCAATTAAAAGAGATGAGCATAAATAGAGCATTACGTCGAATGTCCGTCGATCGACCAAAATACATCAGATATAAAGCAGAATCTGCATGTTCCGTCGACGGTGAAATCTTATATATTGATATTGGCAACGGTGATAAAATGGAGCCAACATATACAAACCAATTAAACCCGACACAGAACAATCATGCATGCATGGCTGGCCTATACTTAAATATTGGCTGGGCAGTTAGGAATTTGGCAAAGGGAAAAGAATCATTAGGCAAACCAAGTCGGACGTACAATTTAGATCACTTTGTTCACTACAACTTTGGCCCCAATATATATATATATATATATATGCGTGCGTTTGTGTATATATTTATATGATTTCTTTTCCCTGATTGGCATTTAACTGTACTGCATGTAACGTCATCCTAAATTTATAAGGCCCCAACGTACTGTGGTTGTGTTTCTCTTCTCTTGACTTTCAATGTACGTCCAATTAATATGTTTCTTTGAAAAAAAATATACTTGCAACCAAAATCATGTCGCTCGGACCTGAGTTTTCAGTCTAACCATACGAATTGCTTTGCTCAAGAGAACGTAAGCAACATGCAGCTTACTATAACATGCAGTATATACGTACAAGATGTAATTAATTCTTCTAAAGCCAATTAATTGGTTAACAAAATAATTAATACGGTTTTTTGATAAATGAGCAAAAGTACTTATATTATTATGACGTTAGTCCTGCACAAATCAATTATAATCATGACAATTTAAAAAATGTAAAATTAGATCATCATGAGCTAGAGGCTGAACAAAAATACCCATAATTAAGAAATCTGCATATATGCCTTGTTAAATAAATGTCATTATTAATTTGTTTGTTTTTTTAACGTAGCTTTGATTCTTTTTTTTTTTTTTTAACTAGAAATTCTAAGCATATACATTTATTTATTTATATAAAAATTTATTTCCAGTCACTTTTATATATTTTTTATACATTCTATTGATGTGATTAGTTACATCATTTTTTTAATATAAA
Organism: Carya illinoinensis; assembly: GCF_018687715.1. Taxonomy (NCBI): domain Eukaryota; kingdom Viridiplantae; phylum Streptophyta; class Magnoliopsida; order Fagales; family Juglandaceae; genus Carya; species Carya illinoinensis. The sequence goes on from NC_056758.1 coordinate 42,824,580, forward strand.
ATAATTATTTTAATAAATTATATCAATACAATACATAAAAGATATATAAAAATGAATCTACATGACAAAACTCTTTATTTATTTCGTGAGTGCCCAGTGGCTAGGTCACTTGATCCCGAAAATTAGGATAACGAGTGTAAAGGAGGCGTAGGGAAATTGAAGCTAGCAAAGGTGCATGCATGGGGGCTGACAAGTCCACGTTCTCCTCGGTTAGTCTCCGCAACATTTCCTAGCATTTGCAGCTGCGAAGTGGGTCGTTCTCGATCCGATTGGCTTCGAACACGTGGCATGTTCGGAGGTCGGGGGCCACTAAATCATAGGGCACTTGTTTGGGGGTCTGTCTCGTCAATCCTACGTTTTTTTTTCCCAGTTAATCCTACGTTAAATTTTTTGATTAAAAGAGAAATAAGTTTGATGTGTGTTTTTTTTTTTTGGTTATTTATAAATATAACACTTTTTATTTTTATTTTTATTAATCCTCATGGCAGCAGTTTACACGAGAGAATAATTCTGATATTTTAATTTGTTATTATACGGATGAAAGAGACCAGTGGGTTGGAAATATTTTCTTGGCCAGCCAGCATCTCCTCATGAGGTGCTAATTTGCTGGGGTAGCCTGCCCATGACATTCTCTTCTTCTGCATGCATCTTGTCTTTAGTACCTAAGCTCACGCTAGATGATCTCCATGATGTCCGAGTGATCTTCTAAGCAATTAATTAATATAAAATAAAAGTAATTGAAATTAAAATACTGTAAATAAACTTCCTTGCATGCATGTGAGCCGATACATAGAAAATTATGTTTCTTTTTTTTAATAATAGAGGAATATTACCCATAATTATATTATAAACCCTCGTTCATATCCATCATCATGTAGATCAAGCATTGGTTGAAGGTACGTACGTATGGCCATAATTAATATATTAACGTCAGAGAGAAATTATTAATTACAGATCTTCCAAAAAGAAAAAGTGGAAGGATAAGGAATCGTTGGCTTACGTACTGTTAAATAATGCTAGACAAGGATGGAGATCAATGTCACTGTAAGGGGAATATGACCTTCGTGAGATTCCTTTTTTTTTTTGATAATTTTGGCTACAAATTAAAAGAGATGATACCTGCACGAAAATTTTATCTATTTGTGTAAGAAATTATTTGCTGTTCCCATGCGGACATGCATGCAGGATTCTCATGTGTGAAAATGGCGATCAACTGTTCCTAAAACTAGAATAAGATCGATCATATTAATATATATGGAGATAGAGAAGTACCTCGATGATCTGGTCATGATATAACCATGAAAAATTTTCTTTTATTAATTTTATGATCTTTTAATTTAGTACTCTTTATGTGGATGGTGCAGATCGAATTAAGTTGGATCAAAGCCAAAGGTTAAGACATTCATGAAGTTAAGCTTTTTCAGGCTTGACCCACGTACAATTATTTTAATTTGGACGTATGCTCATGTTCTTTTCTACTGATATTCCTTATCGTGTTGGAGGGTCCTCCTTAAATTAATGCTCTCGAGTACTTTTCATTCATTTCTGTATGGTAGCTCAAGGATTAGCTCTAATGAACTTTCATTTCATAATCAGATGAAGGTGTGAACCACAGCCAAAAATGGCTGAAAAGCCACCAATGAAACGAACTCTCATCTTGTGCTTCAGAATCTTGTGGGCATGCATTTATTTGAAGGATGTCGGGTTCCTGCAGGTCTGAATCCGATAGGAGTAGTTGAAATTGAAAGATGGAATACTTTTCAGTATTTTGCATCGATCTGTTGCCATCAATTCCTACTTTTTCCCAGAGGATTTTCTTCATGTTGTTTTCGATTCCAGGATACAGATCATAGGAACCTTAAAAAGAAACGAAAGCTTACGACAGTTTTAAATCAATTTGGGTTGATGTGGCTAAGATACTTAAAATTCCTACCTCGAACCTTTTTTATTTTTCGTGTGATTGGACAGCTTTTTTAAACCATGCACCTTTCCCCTCAATTAATCTGTGCTAATTAATTAATTCATGTTGATGAGTGAGAATCCTTATCCATTGGGGTGAATGCAAAGCCTCTCGATGGATCAGTAACTTTTGTGTTCGATCGTATACGCTCACCTCATCAAAAGTATCATCTTGTGGACTCATCTCTCCAATTTAAGATACGAAGTACTTTAGAAAGTGATAAATGATATTTTTCGTCTTAAATTTTATTATTTTTAATATAAATGTCCGTGTAGATAATAAGTATAACTGTCATACCGGCCAATAATTAGAAATAATAAAATTTATGATAGAAAATAACATTTCTCTTTGAAATTATGTTTGGAAAAAAAGGTAACCCATAAAACTACAGCTTTATAATCTTATATCCTATTTAAAAAATAATAATCATCTTTATAATAAGCAGTAGATGAGACTGAGTTAGGCCTCGTTTGATTACACAAATAAGATGAGAGGTTACTCAAATCATCTCATCTCATCTCATCTCATTTGTGTAACCAAACGAGGCCTTAATCACATAAAATCTTCAAAATAATTATCATATATATCGTTCATTTGGCAAAGAAATATCAACTAATATGGTGGAGAAAAATGACTATGCTTTCTGTTGAAATATACACATTTAGCCTTTCGGTGATAAATCAAATCTGAGAGAATTTACCTGGATTTACAAGCATTAGCCACTTTTTATTTTTATTTTTCTAAAAATGTAGTTTTACAATATTACCCTGTCAAGCAGGATTGGTCCCATCTCACCTTCGACACAACAGGACAACAAGAGCCAATTATTATAGTTCCCCCTGTTTTGAGTGCATGTGCCAATTAGTTCAAGACAAATGTAATTTTTAAGAACAGCAAAACGTAGCACATGATCCAACAACTACCTCGTCAGCTTTAAGCTTAACATCCCAACAAGTTAATGCAACTTTACCAAACAAAAAAGAACAGAGCATCCAAAATGAATTTATTTATTTGTTTGTACTTGTTGAGAGTAATTCCTTAAAAAATTACAACAATGCACACTGAAGTGTACTGTTCCCTGGACACACTTTCCGTAAATACGCCTGAAATCTGATTAAAAAGAAAAAAAATATTTTACTCACTCATCAATATCACGAATTCTTCCACTTTGCACCAGAATTCACCAGTTTGATATAAGCCGTTTTAAAATCTTCAAAGAACATATTCTCACTTTCAGCATACTTTGTGATCCATCTGCGGATTTAAAGATGTTTCCCTTCAGTTAAGTACCCAAAAAATTAAAGAAGAAGATATTAATTTCGACAATCTAGGATTTAAAACCAAAGTGAGGTGGAAGTACTTTGGAAATGATTTTCTAATTAATCAAAGATATATGCATGGCTATCTACAGTTCATAGATTACTTGCATTGTTTGCTATCGTTTTGCACCATACTTAGACCTTAGTTGTCAGCATGCATCTATTTTATATTTCATGCCACCTGACCATATTAATAACAATTTGTGGAACAAGCACATATCCTACTATAGCTCTTGAGTGCTCAGCAAAATAGTGCGGGTCACAAGAGGTTTTTGAAAGACAGAACCTTAAGCACTCATCATCGTCAGCAAGTGCACGATCCGAAGGAAGCCCAATCATGCTTGGCATGCCACCTAGATGCAAAAGAACAGAATCAATAGATGAATAATTTGAGAAAATGATGATAAGAAAATTGCTGACATTGAGGTTTTGCATGTATACAGATTGTTAAAGACAAAATAGCAAATAAAAAAACCCCATCTAGCTCCTCTCTTTCACTTATACCTAATGTAACATGCAGTAATCTTAATCATTTATAAAGGCTGGATGCTAGCCAGCAGCTTAAGGCTAATAATAACTACATATGTCAGGGGTTAAAAAAAAAAAAAAAGAATTAGTACACAAATATTTCAGGCCAACAGTTATTAGAACAGAATGAATATTATTTCAATTATCTACCTGAAGACTTCCATGGCTTCTGAAGAAGAATTTTAAAGTATGCATTGTCAAAAACAGTTGGATTTCCAAAACCTTTATTTCCAACAGTATGGGCTCCAGACAGAGCAACAAGATCTTGTGTTCTGCACAAAAAATCTATAGTCAGGTTGCTCCAACTAGGACATCAATGAAGTTAGGCCTATATACAAACTTACGTTAAGCCTTTTCTTTGAAAGCACTGCTTCAAACTAGGAGCATCCAGAGATTCTTGAGGAAGTTTTCCTTCTGGATCAGGCTCCCTAGTAAGAACAAGTAACTAGTAAAATTGTGGGCAATTTGTCCATAAATACTAAATAGATACCGCCGAATTTATTAAATGATGAAAAAATTAAATTTATGATTCTTCAATATAAAAAGTAGTCATAAGTGTTAAACAACTCAAATATTCATTTAAAAAAGGAGCCTGAGTAATTTCCTGAAGCATCTTGAGATATTGAGTGGACTTGATTTCAGCTTTCTGCCATGTCATATATTAAGGTGAAAAGTTAGCCTCTTACATTGAATCTAGTCTGCCTAACGGTACGGGAATTGTTGGACCTCCACATACCGAAACTGCTTCAGCTCCTGCCACAGCAATCATGTCCGCCCATGATGCTAATAATTGAAAAATCCAAAACATGTTAGCAGGCACCACAATATTCTGTTAATATTGAAACCTTTAAGTAGCAGCATCTCCGACAACAACCTGGTCGTATCGCATCCACTTCAGTCTTTGCTTTATCTAGAATCTAAAGAATATACATATGCTGGGTGTTAGCTGGTCAGAAACCATCTTAGTTATTCGGTGAGGATTTATGTTTGCATTCAAGAAACTCAGAGAAATAAACTTCACATGAAAAACGATAATGAGGACGTGTATAGATACATACATGTGTGCAATATATGACTGCTTATAAGTAAGAAAGTTGCAAAAGATAGTAAAAGGCTTGTTGAGTGTGTGTGTGTGTGTTTGAGTTTGAGAGAAAGAGAGAGAGAGAGAGCATGCCTTCACAGGCTTTTTAAGACCCACATTTTCTGGTCTATCAAGTTCATACACAATGGAACCATTCATGCCACCTGCAGTTATAATAAGAATACATTGTAAATGTAGATAAGACTACGTAAATAATAAAATCAGTCATTGTCTTTTATATTGGTATCAACTAACATAGCAGAATTTAACTCAACTCAACAAAGCCTTACACATACTAGAAATTAGTCACTCAGAGGTCTTTTCTATTATCAATCCAACTGAAATTCAAACACTCACTGGTATTTGCAGCATGTTCCAGTTATGAACATGAACACTGAGGTGAAAGAGATGAATTTTGAATATAAAAAGCTGAAAGCTCTGCTATAGATGGCACGTAGTATTTGGAAATATTTCTTCTGTTAATAGCGTATGGGTTTAGCCAGGTACCTATCATGAATACCCCATTCTTGATGTCAAAATTAAAGGCACCACAGATACATTTTGGACATAAGCATGAGTATCACGAGTTGCTCATTGTTGACAGATTAATGAAAATAAAAATCATGGCCCATTCTTTATACCGTTCACAAATCATAGACTTCAGCCTCCATTAAACAAACCAAACAGCCCCACTTTCCCTTGCCGGAAATAAAATAAGGAAAATCAGGCATTCAGATTCAATCTTTTCCAGAAGCCTACTTTGAACCATTAAAGCATCTAATTCTCTTTCCCATAATTGAAAACCAATTTACCCAGGAAAGTTCTCTTTGCTGCCATCTCACGGCAGTTATAACATGATTCCTACCCGTCAGGATATATCCGGCGACTAATTACAATTCAGACTCATAATTTATTTGAAGACAATCAGATAGGTAAAATTTACACTAAAAAAACAGAAAGAAACATAAGGTATTCTCCTACTAAGCATCATGCACATTATATTATCACTCTAGAAGGCAATTTACCAAGATCATTTTCTCGAAATTAATACCCGAATTGTCATCCATATCAAAGGTTCCCGCGTCATGAAAAACCAGACGAAGTACACCAGCGGCATTTCCCTTGGACAAAACCTTCCTCACCTCTTCCTTCATGAGCAGATATTCACTTGTAGCCAGGCTTCAATGTATATGGAGAGCATCGAGAAAAACAAAAACGAAAACAGAATCTCGTCAGAAAGAAACAAACTTACACGATTCTATAACATATTATTAGGCAGTTCAACTACTCTCTCCACCCGACAAACTCATAAATTCGAACGTAGGATAGAACCCAATAATACGTAAATAAAAGAATGAAAGTGGGGAATTCCAAGTTCCACTAACCCATCCGCCTTAGCGACAAAGCCCTTCAACGATGGTTCATTCAAAAGAAGAATAGTCGGTAGTGTTGCTACAAATGCAAGCGCTCTCCTTCTACTTGAAACACAAAAGCGATTTCGAGCTGTAATATAAAGCAATAAAGGGAAAAAAATCAAGATGTCGTAATTTAGGACCAAAAAAGAAAAAGAAAAAAGAGTTTACTTTCATCAAGTAAAGGAAAACAAAAAAGGCTTGCCGGAGCCGGAGTCATTATTATTGGTGGCAATGGCGATGCGAGTGGAAGCTCTAGGCGTACTGGCGCGGGATTCGACCGTTGTGAGCAGGGAACGTTGTGATACGGAGGGAGAATTGAATTTGAATTGGGAGGAGCGAGAGTAGGAAGAAGAGGCGGAGCAAAGGGGAGAGGGGTTGAAGTCGAAGAGAGTTGTTAAGGGCATCATTAGGATACGATCTCTAACGGACGGATGAGAATGAATCACTGCTAGTCTCCTCTCCCTGCACTTTGGAAAGGTGGTGGCGGTGGCGGTGATTGGATGATGGGATTCGGCTTAGGCTAAGGTTGAGGGAGCGAGTAGCGTGGATTGGAGTAGTTCAGCGAAATTCAGTGCCACGCGGATATTGGTATTGGAAACAAAATTGAATTTTTTACTCTATTAACATGATTATTTGTATTATTATTTTTTAATATAAAATAATTATTTTAATTAATTACGTAAGTGAAGTACACAAAAATTACATAAAAATTATTATAATAAATAGATAAAAAAAATTAAAAATGTTTGTATTTAAAGAATTTGGATATTAATAAACCAAAATTTTTGTTTGATTTTGATTGATTTATTAAAGAAGCTAATCTTGAGTTAAAGTCGCAGGGTCAGCTGAGCTCGATTAGTTTCTAGCGCTGCACAGACATCCTGGGACGCATGCATTTTGTAAAAAGCAATGGGCAAGGTGTTTTTATTCCCTTTGACTAGGTTTGTGGCTTAAACCTCAGTATCATAACAGATGCATCTTCAGTGTATTATTCTTTTAGGTCTGTTTTGCTCTGTGGATGGAGGAATTGACAATTGACATAACGTCTTATATTCACTTCAAATCATGAAATTGAATAACATTCCTGGCATTTGCGTTATTTTACTCATAATCATCCTTCTCTATTTACAAGCAGAAGCGCATGAACGAGTGAGAAAGTGCAAGCAATGGCTAGTATGACAAAATTAGAGTATTCTCACAAATATACAGTAACATTAATGTGGAAACTAAGCAACGACAAACTCAACCGTGATATCTTCAGTTACAGTTATCTTGGGCCAGAGAGCCGCACTGCGGAAAGATTGGCATCGTTGTTGCAGTCCGATAGTCCGGAGGACGTGCCTTCCTCGCTGATTGATCTAAAGAAACCCAGCGGAGAGGAACTTGGAGGCTGAGGAACAGCACAGAGACCTTCAAGCATTTGGACGACTTTGGTCATTGATGGTCTTAGATGCATATCTTCCTGTATGCACCACAATGCAACCTTGATAGCAGCAATAACTCTCTCATTTACATCTGTGCTTAGCCTTGAGTCGAGGATGTGTCTTAGTTTCCCTTCTTCCAACAACTTAAAAGCATAGGATGGGAAATGGGATTTCTCTGAAGTTTCAGTTGGATCAAAGTTTTTTCTTCCCCCAATTATCTCTAACAACACCATCCCATAGCTATAGACATCACTCTTCTCTGATATTGCATAGTTTGTGATCCACTCCGGTGCAAGGTACCCCCTGGTGCCCCTCAGGGTTGTGAAAACATGGCTTTGTTCTCGATTCATTAGCTTAGCTAAACCAAAATCTGAGACCTTGGCGAGGTACTTATCATCAAGAAGCACATTTTCAGGTTTTATATCACAGTGGACAATCTTGGACTCGCAATCTTCATGTAGGTAAGCTAGTCCTTTTGCTGTTCCCAATGCAATATTGAATCTAGTGTCCCAATCCAACAGGAACTCATCCTTATTTTTCCTGAAAATCCATTTATCTAAAGATCCATTTGCCATGTACTCATAAACAAGAAGCCGATGTGTTCCTTCAGCACAGAAGCCTTTGATCCTGACCAAATGGAGATGATGGATGCTTCCAATGACGCTAACTTCTGCTCGAAACTCCTTCTTTCCTTGTCCAATACCTTCTAACTTCTTCACAGCCAGTCGAGTCCCGTCAGGAAGAACCCCTCGGTAAACTGAGCCAAAGCCTCCTTGCCCAAGCTTCACAGAGAAGTTATCAGTTGCAGTTTGAAGATCTCTGTAAGTAAAACGAATTGGCATCCCGGACAAGCCCTCCAAGAAATTATCCTCTTCAGAAGTCCCATGAGGAGAGTCGGGCAATTTTTTACTTCTTCTGTAGTATCGAAATCCCACAATAAGCAGACCAACAACGACAATAATACTTGAAATTACTACAACAACATATGGGAAGCGTTTTTGGCTGCTACCATCACTCAAGACCTTAATGTATGAAACGAAGTCAGAGCCCTTATTAGAGTTTTGGAAGCTACCTATCCTGTCAAACAGATAGCAATCTCCTGTGCTGTTCTGGAAGAACAAAGCAAGGCATGAGCAGTTACCATCACAGGAGGCTTTGCAACCATTCAAATCAGATTTAGAAGAAGGTGGAAGGAACCCAAGTGCAAAGTAGTTGAGCCCATCCCCAGCGTTTACAAGCTCCGTAGAACCCTTGGAGGGATCACACGGAGAGACAATCCCACTGTTGCAAGAATGAGAGGGAAGAACTGAAGGGCATTGGCACTTGTCGTCACTGGAACATATATAGTACGCATCACAAGGTTCCGGGGTGCTGCAAAGGTCGCTTGGTATTTTTGTTGGTGAAACACCATTTGATGGCCCATCTTGGAGATCGTAGAAAGAGATAAAGCCATCATTTCCTAAGACTGCAATCCAAGTGACATTTGAGTCTGTGTTGCCCGAAATAATAAATTGCCACAATAGCACTCTGTTTTTATCATAGAACCTCCATGAATTAGCATTGAGAGATGCAACAGCGACCAAGCCACCATCTTTATTGTCAATCTTTCTGCTGTCCTTTCCCATAGACCAGTAAGGCTGGAGAGTTTGATAACCAGCAGAAAGTATCATGTCGCCTGACTTGATCTCAAGAATATAAGTCAAGTTCTTGGAGTTAGGATCGCTTACAAGTTTAAGTCCTTCAACAAAATCTTGGTTCGATAATAGGGTATCAGTGGGATGACTAAAACTCTGCCAAATTACTGTACTTTCATTCCCAAGCAAAATCAAATTCCCCGAGTCTTGCAATTCCATTGCAGAAATTCCACTGTCACCTGTTTCTACTGACCAGACCACACTGTCTCCTTTTCGCAAGAACACACTCCCCTTTTCATCGAACACAAAATTATCAGAATTTGCAACTGGGGAACCTCTATTGGCAGACCAGACTACCCTTGAACTCTGCGTTTGAATGATTACTAGTAGAAATAATGTGACATCTGAGGTTGGGTGGAAGCCAAAAGAAAATTGACTGCTGTTCGATAAAAGAAATTTCCCACCATTATCAATATATCTCATCTGAGACGCTTGAAACCCAGGCTGAATTTTTCCAATACTCTGAATGCTAGCTAAACATTTTTCAGACAAAAGGACAACAGAAAACCACACAAAGCCCATGAAACGAAAGAAGTTCCAAGTGTCCATGGCCTACTGTAAGAACTTAATATTCCATTCACCCAAACGTGGGAAAATGGTAAGTCTAGGGAGAAGAATAGAACAATGAAAAGAATGAAGTATTGAAAGCAGAGGGAGAAAGAGAGGAAGGAGGATTTAAAAAGAGCAACAACGCCCTTCTACCGTTCACGAGATGAAGATATAACCGAAACCCCCAAAACTAAATACAGCTGAAAACAGCCTATATATGGATTTGTTCACAGTTATCACAAATTCTCTTCAACTTTTCTATCTACCCAGATCTCTTTGATCCCTAACTAACTAAATGTCTTGAAAAGCTCCAAAGTCATAAAATTGAAAAAACAAAACGAGGAAACACGTTAGCTCAAGCACTACAATTACACAAAGTTCTGTCTTTTAGTATCAAAAGGCCAGAAAAGGAAGGGCTTTGATAGTGAGGATGAATAGGTGCTGTTCAGTTGGCCATTAATGGAAAAGAGAACCGCCCATTCGAGGTCAAGGCTAGGAGAAGACTAGATTCTGGCACCTAATGGGGGTGCTTTTCATTTAGCCATAAATTGAAAGAAAACCAACCAGTTGAATTAAAGGCTGGGAGAGGAAGGGGAAAATCACAGTTAATAGATGACACTGACCCATTTGGCCATGGCACGAGAGAGCATGTTGCAGAAAGCACAGAAAATTATGTCAAAAGAAGTATCAACCACACAACAAGAGTCAAGAAGTGGACAAAAGATGGGACACAAACAACGAAAGACTTCAAGTATATACCAGACGGAGGAGTTGTCACCCCATTTATGTTGGCGAGACTGAAGGAAAAAAATGAATTTGCGGACACGGATCTCTCCCGATTTTACATCTGTATCTGCTTCTGTCACAAGGTTTGGAAATCTGAGATTGGACCGTATTATAAGAGGCAGTACAGCAGCAGTCTAGGAGATAATTTTCCCAGTGTGCGGACAACGCAATTGATTTTCTCCCCAGCAGAATCAAAATATACGGTTATTTATTTTCCCTTTTATTGCAATTTGCTGTATATAATTATTTTTTAATCTCAAAAAACTATAAAATTATGAACCCCTTATATCTTCAAAGCTTATATCATATTTTAACTAAGAAAATGGAGTGGCATAATTATTGAAAAATTTGCATTACAATAATTGTTTGTTTGAATATCTGAGCAGGAGAAGAGAACCAATCATCTTTCCAAACAAATTATGCTATAAACTAATAAATTGGAAGATTAACTAAATACAAGTAGGAAGAAAGCCACTGATCCCTAATTGCTTTCCATTGTCAAACTTATTAATGGGAAAGAAAAGTGAAATCCCTTCACGAATTCCCATTGCTGATACCAACTCTCTAATATTCCACCTACTTTCAAAATAATTTCAATTCTGAATTTTTTTTTTATTTTTAATTTTTGGCCTCATTTTGAACAAAGTCAATCAACTTATGAAAATACAAGATTATTTATTTTCTTTTTTTATTGCAATTTGCTGTATATAATTACTTTTTGAAAAATCCTACACATAAGCCTCATATACCATAAATCATTTTTTTAATTTTTTTCTCTTACCAAATGTGTGGTACATGAATGATTAATAGAAAAATTTAATTATTTTAATAAGAATAAAACTAAATAAAATTTTAAAAGAATTTTAAACAATGAAAAAAAATTATGCCATATATGATGTATGAGACTTATGAATAACAAAGCTCAAAAAATAGAGTGACATAATTATTGAAAAATTTGCATTACAACGATTGTTTGTTTGACTATGTGAGCAGGAGAAGATAATCAATCATCTTTCCAAACAAATTATACTATAAACTAATAAAGTGGGAGATTAACTAAATACAAGTAGGAAGAAAGCCACTGATCCCTAATTGCTTTCCATTGTCAAACTTATTAATAGGAAAGAAAAGTGAAATCCCTTCACGAATTCCCATTGCTGATCCCCACTCTCCAATATTCCACCTACTTTCAAAATGAAAAATCTAGTTACAAATATAATTGTATAGTAATATGTATACCAATCTATTGTTATTGGTCAAAAAGTAAATTTTATTAAAAATAGTACTAATTAAAATTTTAAGTATGAAAGAATCAGTATTGATATGCAGATTAGTACACGACTTTATTTATATATAACAAAACTCTTTTCAAAATAATTTCAATTCTAAATGTTTTTATATTTTTAATTTTTGGCCTCATCTTAAACAAAGTCAATCAACTTGCAGGCCATGAATCATGACCGATTGGTTTTTTTTTTTTTTTTTGAAGTTACAACTGTGACTTATCAATACAGGAGAACCAGACTATAAGTCAACTAACGCAACTGTTCAGGAGCTTCCCCGTCAACAAATTTCTTTGTGACAGACATTGTCTAAACTTCTACACCTTCTCTCCTGACAACAGTCAAAAGAGAAAGCGCTCTGTCAAAACAAAGCTAAAACAACATTTCTTCCAAAGAAGAAAGGTACACCCACGCTCCATTCTCCCAAGGAGGAGGAGTACATCCACACTCTCTCCTCCCAAGGAGGAAGAGTACCAACACCTACATTCCTCCAAAAGAGGAGTATGACAAAACACCTACATTCCTCCAGAAAAGAGTGGGACACCAGCCTATTTATTATTAATAAAACCTAATACAGATTAAAAAACAGAACTTAAAAAAATTGAAAATGGGCTTGTGTGCTCGTGGGGGCCCAGCCCAAGCCAAAACCCAGCTTGTGTGCACGTGGGGGCCCAACCCAAGCCAACCCGTTAGGGTTGCATCGCTTCACTCTCCTGCCGCCACCCACTCTCCTTGTTATCCATCCTGCACACGAGCCGGCCGCTCCACCACAACGCATGGAAAGCGCCATTGACCCAGGTGAAATTAAAGCAAATAGAATCAGCCTAGCTATAATTCCATTTTTCTTAATTTGTCAAGCATGACATGCATGCAGCTAATTTCTTGAGTGTTGTAAATTAGTAATCATGATTCCTGATCTGATTACGGGTCACAGAAGACTAAAATTAAAGCAAATAGAAAGAGGCCGAATGGAGGCTAAATTAACAGCATTAATAATTAATTGGGATAATCATTCATTCATGTATAGAACTCCATCTTGAAGTGGAAGCTAAATAGTCAATACCGTAACCTACCTTGTTTGTTTTTTAGGCATAGAAAAATGCTACCTAGATACTTATTTTTTAGGTAAAGTTACAATTAAAAGCTAGCGGAGTTAGCTAGCTCGTGTCATGCATTAGTGCGCGCGGCTATAGCATGCACTTCTATAGCTAGTTTCATCCATGGGAACTATTTTATTATTCAGTAAAGCTTGCAAAACCTAAATACAGTACTATATATTACTCTATTAAAATACACTACTACAGCATATTATATATAAACTAATAAATTTTTATTTTTATTTTTAACGTATAATATATATTTATATATGTGGACGATATAAAAGAATATCAACCTATATTACTCTCTTGTACCTTCTTTTTTTGGGGACAAAAAGTATTATATATATATATATAGAGAGAGAGAGAGAGAGAGAGAGAGAGAGAGAGAGAGAGAGAGAGAGAGAGAGAGAAATGTACGTGATTTATGACTCAAAACTCATGCACCGTTGAGCTTCTCCACAAAGTCAATCACTCCCATTCCCTTCGTCTTCTCTACTCCAATCAAGTAGGTCCCTTCGTCTTTGCCACCCCCAGTTGTCTCCACAAAGCCACCATCGAATACCACTTCATCATCTCCACTCAGAGTAACCCCTTCTCTTCTCCACTCAGATCTGGTCTCCACGAACCCATGAAGCCACCATCGAAGCCCTTTGTCTTCTCCATGGACCCACGAAGCCAACCCTTTTGTCTTCTCCACTCATAGCTCGTCTACTCGAACCTCCTTCATTTCTCCACTCAGATCTAATCTCCACGAACCCACAAAAAAAACGGTCAAAGCTCCATTTGATTAATCCACTCAGAGCTGAAATTCACTGAGGTGATTCCCAACACCCAAGAAAGCCATGGTCACAGACATTAGTGATTTCTCCCTAAAAAAAAATAGATAAAAACTTGGCAAATCAAACCCAGCAATGAAGGCTAGGAAGGAACAAGAGGGTAGAGAGAAGATAATTATTGAGCCATCCACGCTGGACTCCAAATCACAAACTACATGGCAAATATCCAACGCAGCAACCATTGATCTAGAACCTTCAGGAATTACTTAGGAAGCTTTGTATATGTATTCTGGCATCTGTTGTAACCGTTTGGTAGAGGAATATTACGGGCTCTGCTCTTTGCATTGTATTATTGACAGCACTCACTAACTGATTGTAAATATGCCTAGGAAAGATTCCTCTTGTATTTCTATAAATAGAGTCCTGTACATCTCGGTTAATCAATCAAATGAAATATAGCAAAACTTTCTTCATCTTATACTCTGTTATGGTATCAAGAGCCGCAAGTGACTAACGTCCTCTCTCTTTCATCCTTCTTTTTTTTTTCTTCATCATGTCTGGCGATGGTTCCTTCTCCAAAAAACCAATTTCTTCCTCACCCACTCTTCAACTTCCAGCAAATTTCTCAAATCTGGTTTCCGTCAAATTAAATTCTGAAAACTATCTTCTGTGGAGAGCCCAAATAATCCCCTATCTTCATGGCCAAGATCTTTTTCATTTCATCGACGGTTCCACTCCACCCCCACCTCCGCTACTTTCCCCTGTCTCAGCTTCTCCATCTTCTTCCTCCATTCCTCAAAGCAACCCAGCGTATCTGCAATGGCGCAAGCTTGATCAATTTCTTCTTAGTTCTCTTTTATCCTCTCTCACCGAACCAATACTTGCTCAATCTATCTCCTCTCGCACCTCTCGTGAACTTTGGCTTACTCTTGAAACTATGTTCACTTCTCAATCTCAGGCAAGAATCTTTCAAATCCGTCATCAATTGACCAACCTAAAAAAAGGTGCTCTCTCTATCACCGATTATTACCACAAAGTCCGTCATCTGTCTGATACGATGACAGCTGCTAGGGAACCACTCCGCGACTCTGAAGTCGTCTCCTACCTCTTAAATGGACTTACCTCAGAATTTGAATCCTTCGTAACATCTATTTCCACCCGTGCGACTCCAATAACCTCTGCAGAACTCTTCAACCTTCTTCTAAATTTTGAAAGTCGTACGTCCCTCAACTCTGTCCAGCACGGTCTTCTTCCAACTCCAACTGCCAATATCATGACTTCCTCCTTCTCTCGAGGTGGTCGAACCAACTTTCGTGGTGCACGAAATGGTTCCCGTGGAGGTCGATACCGTGGTGGTCGCTCTACTTCTCCTTCTCCTTCTCTAATTTCAAACAAACCTGTCTGTCAAGTTTGTAACAAACTGGGTCATATTGCCCTACAATGCTACTTCCGTTTCGACCAAGCCTATCAATATAACTCTCCACAATCTCCTTCCGCTCACTACACCTCCTCACAATCCAACACTTCTTCCCAATGGTACCCTGACTCAGCTGCTACAAACCACATCACCTCCGATCTTCACAATTTAAACATTTCCTCCCAACCTTTTTCTGGTCCTAAGCAAATCACTGTCGGCGATGGTAAGACTCTTGAAATCTCTCACATCGGTGCTTCTCGTTTTTCCTCCTCCTCTTCTAAGTTTGTTCTTCACAATTTATTACATGTTCCTCATATTACCAAGAATTTAGTTTCTGTGAATCAATTTTGCCGTGACAATCTTGTTTTCTTTGAGTTTCATGATTCACATTTTTCTGTGAAGGACAAGCAAACCGGGACTCTCCTTCTCCGAGGACCAACACATAATGGACTCTACCTCTTTCCTCCTCCAGCCACAACCAACTCATCTCCTGCTGCCTTCATTGGTGAACGCACCTCAGTTGCTCAGTGGCATCACAGACTTGGGCACCCCCCACTCCGCTCGACCCTCTCTCATCCTGTTCTTCACAATCTGATTCGTCCCCTACCCCAAACCCGATACACAATAACCCTCACCCAGATTCACTCTCTCTGACATCTTCATCCTCTCAAACTACTCCGTCCACTCACAATCCACCCCTACCTCCACCTCCTCCTCCACGATCGCCCATCATTACTCGGTCTAAAACAAATCACTCCCGTCCGAAACCTTTTACCCATGGTCAAATCCCTTACCCAAAACCCCATCACTGCCTTACGCTCACCTTAGATGTCCCTGAAGACCCATCGTCCTACAGCTCTGCCTCACGCTTTCCCGAGTGGCGTGAAGCTATGAGCAAAGAGTTCCAAGCTCTACTTCAGAACAACACGTGGTCTCTTGTTCCCCCTCCCCCCTCCTCTAATGTTATCGGTTGCAGATGGGTTTTCCGAACAAAGCATCATGCCAACGGTTCTATCGACAGACGTAAAGCGAGACTCGTCGCCAAGGGTTTTCACCAGCAAGAGGGCATCGATTATGCTGAGACGTTCAGCCTGGTTGTCAAACCGACAACCATCCGATTGGTCCTCTCCCTTGCCGTTTCCCATGGCTGGTCCCTTCGGCAACTCGACATCCATAACGCGTTCCTCCATGGCGATCTCTCTGAAACTGTCTACATGACTCAGCCACTCGGATTCGTGCATCCTGAACATCCCGACTACGTCTGCCATCTTCACAAGGCTATCTACGGCCTTAAACAAGCACCTCGTGCTTGGTTCGCACAGCTCTCCTCCCGCCTCTGTGAGTATGGCTTCTTACCTTCTCAGGCCGATCCATCTTTATTTATATACTCCTGCAAATCTGTACTTATCTATGTATTAATATACGTAGATGATATAATTGTGACAAGCTCTCATTCCTCTCAAACTGATCATCTTATTGCTTTCCTTTCGTCCATTTTTCCTGTTAAAGATTTGGGTCAGTTGTCTTTTTTTCTTGGTGTTGAAATCTCCCATTTATCAACTGGTATTTTACTCTCTCAACGGCAGTACATACGGCACATTCTTTCTCGGGCCAATATGCTCTCTGCCAAGGGAACTAATTCCCCCATGTCCCCCTCTTGTCGTCTCTCCATTTTAGATACACCTGCCTTTTCTGATTCCACCTTGTACCGAAGCATTGTTGGGAGTCTTCAATACCTCTCCCTCACTCGCCCAGATATTGCCTTCACAGTTAACAAAATCTGTCAGTTTATGCATAACCCGAAATTCTCCCATTGGCAGGCTGTCAAACGTCTCCTAAGATATCTCAAACAAACTCTGAATTTTGGTCTCTTCATCCATAAATCCTCCTCTGTTCAACTTCAAGCCTTCTCCGACGCAGACTGGGCTGGTTGCCCAGATGATCGCCGCTCCACCGGTGGCTTTTGTATCTTCTTGGGTCAAAATTTAATTTCCTGGTCATCTCGCAAGCAACGCACTGTTGCTCGCTCCAGTACTGAGGCTGAATACAAGGCTCTTGCAAACACCACTGCTGAGCTACTTTGGATTCAGAATTTATTAAAAGAGCTGCATGTCTTTATTGCTAAAACACCTCTCTTATGGTGTGACAATCTTGGTGCAACCTACTTGTCTGTTAATCCCGTTCTTCACTCCCGCACCAAACACATGGAAATTGATTTCCATTTTGTTAGAGATAGAGTTGCTGCCAAGACTCTCCAAGTTGCCTTTCTACCATCCAAAGACCAGCTGGCTGATATTCTGACAAAGCCCCTAGCAGCACCACGTTTTCAATTTCTTAGAACGAGCCTCACTGTCATTGACACTCCGCTTGGCTCGAGGGGGCGTATTGAGCCATCCACGCTGGACTCCAAATCACAAACTACATGGCAAATATCCAACGCAGCAACCATTGATCTAGAACCTTCAGGAATTACTTAGGAAGCTTTGTATATGTATTCTGGCATCTGTTGTAACCGTTTGGCAGAGGAATATTACGGGCTCTGCTCTTTGCATTGTATTATTGACAGCACTCACTAACTGATTGTAAATATGCCTAGGAAAGATTCCTCTTGTATTTCTATAAATAGAGTCCTGTACATCTCGGTTAATCAATCAAATGAAATATAGCAAAACTTTCTTCATCTTATACTCTGTTAATAATAAATAAAAGAACCCAAAAACGAGGAAGGATGAAATTATAGAAGAAGAAATATAATGCAAAGAAGATGAAGATGAGGTAGTTGGGTCTGTGAAGTTTTTTGTTTTTTCAAGGCCAATTTTCTGCATAAAAATTATCTGCAGCGTCCATTCCTCATCTCATCTCCAACTTTCTTTTCATTTTATTTAATTTAATAGATGATTTGTTTTTTTTTTTTTACTCCGCATATCATTTAATGCTTGCATCCATTGTTTGTAATTTGTTTTCATTTGCTTATATCTCATCTTCTGCCATAAGAGCAATGCCTTTGGCTCATACTTCTAACAAAATTAAATAGAAAAGCGGTGATGTTTGCTATAATGATTTTGAGTTTCAAACATTCGAAGACCTCACAAAATTTCTCCATTGTATATGTTCTTTTACTACATGTTAGACTCACAAGGGAGAACTGAGGTTACAAATTTCAGCTTCATGGGTTGTCTCAAAGGTCATCGTCTTCGTGGGAAGGTGGTGGAATGGGAAGATTCGTGCTTGAGGAAGACGAAAGTGAAATGCTACTTGTCTCCCCTTTGAAACCTAGCTCTAGAATGATCGAAAGAAATGCAGGAAATGTGCTTGTGGGGAAGATGAATGAATGGGTTTGAAATGGGAGAAACGAAGTTTTGGGTAAAAAGAGTCCTCTTATTTTTATTTTTTTTAATCAGCTTATGTCAGTTGATTTCTCGACGGTTTCCCACCACCAATTGAATGTAGCAAAATTGAAAGAAAAATGCTGGACATAGTCAGCTCATGCAAGTGTCGTGCAAATGACTGCTTTTTCGTTTCCCTTCCTCCTCCTCTTTAATTCCGAAGACCCCTCTCTGTGTTTCGAAAAACCCTTCCTTCCCTCTTTGTGCTTTTGATTCCTTCCCTCTCTTTTTAGATTTGCCCCATTTCCTCCTTCTCTCTGTTCTGTTATTTATGGGATTCTGATGTCTTATTTCATTTCTAAACTTCTTTTCTGTTTCTTATCTATTTGTTAAAGATTCCTCTTTCTAAATTTGTATATTGTTGTCTTTATCGGTTGTCTTATTCTTATTATTAATCTTCTGTGTCTTCATTAATAGTGGTCAAAGAATGCATGGACTTCAGGTACCTATTTTCATTTTTATTTGGCTTAATTTTGCTTCGCCTTCGGTTTTCTGTGTTTTCTCTCTAATTTTGAGGACTAATTTGTTGATCTTTTGTGGACTTTATTTTACAAAAGTACATTTGGGTAATCCTCCAAGAGAATTCTGTGTAGATTGATATGGATAGTGATGTTCTGTGGGTCAGTTGTAACTCCTTTAATGGTTGCCCCGAAACGAGTGGACTCCAAGTATCAATTCTTATTCTTATTTCTTTGACATGGTTCAAGTCCTATGGCTTTCTTTAAATAGTAAGAGCATACTACTATGAATTTTCAGTACAACTATTCAGATGTAATCTCATATTCAGCAAATCTCAATAATTTTTTTTTTTAATCCGAGTTATATTGATCATGATAGAAATTTCAATCTGAGTTCAATCGTCTTGTTGGTAGTAAGCTTCAGTTTGGTTCTGTTTTCCTGCTCATGCCGATCTACTCATGTCGCCATTCTCCTTCATGGTGGTGGGCTCATATCCGACCACTTGGAAAGTATATTTACTTGAGCTAACCCGCCTCTATTTTTCTTGACGAAAATAGGGCTCCTCTGCACCTAGTGAATCCGAGGCTCATGCCACCCTATCTGCTTCAGCAGCCAGCCCCACAGCCACACAAACCTAGTACTGGGCCACTGCGCGAGAGACACACCAAAAAAATCCTTAAGCCAACACTAAACAACCCCTCAATCACTTATTTGAAGCACGTAAACTAACATAACCAAAACAAAAAAATAAACAATAGCCGGAGAGAAGAGAGGGAGGGAGGACTTCTCTCCAGAGAGATGGGAGAGCTTCTCTCTCCTGCTCGAGTGGTACTTTTTTACATTAGCGTTTCTTAAAACTTGAAAAATAAGCTTTTACCAATTTCATCTTTCCAGCCTCCTTTTTATTATCATTATTAATATAATGGCAGACTGTCTGCCTGCCATTTACAAGCGGCGATTGGTTGTAGAAGAACATGGCTCATAGTTAGATTGCACCACGTATGCACCAGTGCTGCATGTTTATTTAATTTGGAAACCAATACATGATACATGTCCCTAGTCATATTTTATTAACACAGATTAATATACATACAGTACGTACAATTGTATGTCTACGTTTACAACTTTACAGATCTCAATCGGAAGTGCAACAACCATTTTTATAATTTTTAGGGGTGGGCAGTGAGGCCCCGCACCCCGCTACCCTACCCCCGTTCGCCCCGCCTCCGCTATGGCGGAGCGGGTAATATAATAGCCTACTAGAAATTTAACGGTGAAATTTCTATTAACTTTAGGAATCTCGTAAAGACTCGATAAGTTTTCACTAATCTATTAACCGTAGAGTTGATGTTATTACTCACTATGGTATCAGAAATAGGTTTCGATTATTGGAGATAGAAAGTTTTAATAGGACACATGGAAAGATTTTAGTCACCTTACTCTTCCAAGTATACTCTCCATTTTTTGAAAATAGCCTAAGCTGATTTTTTGGATATTATTAGATAAAAATAAAAATAAAAAGAAAAATCTTGAGGTAATTTTCGTGAATATTATTGGATAAAAATATTTTGAGTTGATTTTTATAGATATTATTAGATAAAAATATCTTAAGTTGATTTTTGTAGATATTATTGGATACAATATTATGAGATAATCTTTTATAGATATTTTGGGTAGGAGAAAACTACACTCAACTCTCAACTCCAGCCTTATCATCTTCCTTATCTCGTCCATAAGTAGCTCCAGCTATCACTTATAAACTTATCTTCATTTACACGTTCCTTTAAAAGAATATCAAATACTTTCTCTCGGACAGCTTTTAAGAGTTCTTTTGCACGCCCATTTAGAAGATTTTGTAAGTCTTTTATCATAAAGTCTCCTTCATATAAATTGTTCCTTTTTTAGTCTAGTTTGCATGGATATATTATTTGACCCATTTGAAAATCATTTGATCAGTCAAATATTATATAAACTATAGAAAGGTCATTCTAGGAGATAAACTGGAGAATATGTTATAGTTTGGAGTTTTTGACCAAGCTAATTGATAGATATTGGTCCGAAATTTTTATGGAGTATTGTTAACATGTATATGTGACTATTGGTTGAGGATTTTTGCATGATTAAAGGTTTTGATGAAAGATTTTCTTAAATTTAGAAACTTAGAAACTGGAAGAAGAAAAACAGTTTCTGTTTTGAGAAAGTTTAACTCTTTGGTGGTCTAAACCTATTCTAATGACTTTGATAATTTTATTGGAGGATCCTAAGCATCTTATATACATGTTATATTATTATTTTGAAAATATTTGATGTTAGTTTCAAAGATATGAAATTTTATGCAAAGAGATATTCAGATAAGCTAAAGTGTGGATATTCTTGACTAAATTTATGTTTTGATTAATTTCTAACAATGTGATCTTGAATTAGAAGCTTATATATGTTTTATAACATCTTTTTAAACCATGTGATGGTTTGGTTTGAAGATCATATATTTATAAGTCATAGATCAAGAGATTTATCAAAACTAGTTGAGGAAAAAGTTTCTGTTTTTGGACTAAGTGTAAAACCAAAAACTCCAAATGTTATTTTGTGATTTTGGTAACTTTAGTTTGATGATTTAAAGTATGGTTGATGTTAGGATGATATTATGAATATGTTAGAAGTAAGATTTGATTTTTGAAATTTTTGGAGATGTTTTGATTTAAGGTCAAAACTTGTGATTCAAGTACTTGGATCTTTTTACAAAAAAGTTTGGTGTTGATTATTAGCTTTTTCTAAATGGATGTTTTAAGTATGGTTTTGAACTTAGGATTAGAAGATGTTTTCTGCAAAATTTTGGTTTAAGCATGAGTTTTGAAGTTGGAAGGAATTGCAACAAAAATCAAGGGAAATGGTCTATGGATGTTTTGGCCATAATGTGTTTTTCATAGTTGTGTTTTGTTTTAAATTTTTCTGAGTTGATATTTAAGTTTAGGACAAAATTTACATGAGGAATGTAAATTTTGGAAACTTTTGAAGTTAGTATGCAAAATCCTTAAGTTATGGGTAAAACGGTTATTTTCCCATATGTAGAGAGTAAAAATGAAAATTTTACTCTTTAAGTTAGTATTTTCCCATATTTCAAATTATTAGTGATTTAGTTCTAACTTTTAGAATCACTAATTACAGTTCCTCGTGATCGCGCTTAAGGTTTTATAAGAAATGCGGAGATCGAGGTAAATTAGCTTTTAACTTACTAGCAGTCTACTGTGTATGTGTGCTAAGTAAAGGAACTACAGTGTATGTATGTATGTTATCATATATGTCATGTCATGCCAAGTTATCACGTAATTGTCTATTATACAGAATTTATTCTGTCATCAATTTTTATCTATTACATAATATATTCTGTCATGTATTACTTTACATTACAAGTATGTCATATTAAATATGTTGTCTATTATATGTTATACCATGTTACGAAATGTTTCTATCTCAAGTTGGTCATGTATTTCAAGTTATGTTCAAATCACGTTATGTTACGTCAGGGCTCCAGTCCTCTCGTATTCCAGTCACGTTTTATCTTGAGTACATTCAGTTTGTGTAGAATACATGGGGCCACAATAACTGTGGAGTATGTATTTAACTGCATTGTAATGTGTAGAATACATGGGGCCACAACAACTGTGGAGTATGTATTTACACGTAGAATACATGGGGCCACAACAACTGTGGAGTATGTATTTTTCATGTTAATTCAAGTTTTAGAGTAAGTTCATACTAAGTCAAATTTCAGATCAAGTTCATGTCAAGTCAAGTTCAGTTCATGTTTCAATTTAAGTTATGTCAATTATGCTATGTTGTACGCTAAGTTATGCTTTAATTACTTATGAATTTGATTATGCATTTATGTTTTTACTGTCATCCATGCATTATTAGCATGTGTGGAAGTTTTTTGTTAACTTGCTGAGATTTGCAATCAAATCTCACTGTGGTAGTCCCAACTACCATTCCCCCTGAATGGTAAATCTTGTTACAGGACCTGAAGGAGGATCAGGAGCTGACCAACTAGACACAGTCGACTGAACGACGGTGCGTCGTTAATGTTAATATAGTAGTTAAATTGCTACTTGTACGATAGAGTTGCATCTCCAGTACTTTTAGATCATAACTATTTTGGAATAATGTTGTGATCTTAGTTGTTCAATAGGTTTTTATGTATGAAGTATGTTTTAAGCATTTGGGATATTTTCAATTTGGTGCATAGTATTGCTAAAGAAAAAATTTATCCGCTGCGAATATTGCATATTGTTAGATGCATGTTAGGAACATTGCATCTTATATATCATGAACGAGGGCAGGTAACCTTGTGTTGCATGTCTCGACGCTTCAAATGTCCGTTCGATCCCAAACGGAATTTATGAGCGTCACAGGTAACACTGCCACGCATGGGGGGAGCCTCGCCCCGCATCTAGTCCCCCTAATGGGGGCGGGGAGGGCCCAACCCTGCTCCGCATTTCCCTCGCCCCGCCCCCTACATATGCTTTTATATATATATATATAAGCATAAATATTTATAGATATTAAAAAGCATAAATATATGTTTATATAAATATATTTTTATATTTTACAAATTGTATATATATAAATATATATATTACAATTTGTTAGAGTTGTTTACAAATTTAAAAATTATATAGTTTAAAACTACTACACTATAACTTAAATAAAATATGTACTAACAAATTTAAAAACTACATAATTTTTAAATTATAGTCATATTTACAAAATTTAAATTTACAATTTGGATCTAAAAATATATTTTTAATCACTTTTAGATTTAGAAATAATTTTTAAATATAAAAAAAAGTAGTAATTTTTTAAAGGAAAAATGAAGCAGGGCGGGGACGGATGGAAAAACCCCACCCCCGCACCATGCGAAGCGGGGTGCGGGGAGGGGGCTACCCCGCACCGTATGGTGCGGGTAGCACTCCTAATAATTTTTCTTGATGATTTTGAAAATAGGAAAGAAAAATCAATAGTAATATCATTTGATCTGTATATAATAGAGAATTGCTAGAGACATTAAAAAATCTCATAAATTGATCCCACACATTGATGTAGTACATTATTAAATATGTCACGTATTTTTTTTTCCTTTCTCCTCCTTATCTTCCCATACGTTTCCCCTTACTCCTCCCATTTACCTCTCCATTTCCTATGTTGATGGTACCCGACCACCTTGGCCACTTAATCGTTAGCAGATTCTGTCCATTTTAAGGTAGTCCTCAACCACCAAGATTGATGCAAGGAGAGGAAAGAGAGAGACACGGAGGAGGAGGGAAGTAGAAAGGCAAGGAGACATAAGGGGGAGAACCAAAAAAAAAAAGACACGGGACATATTATCAATATACTACATTAGTACATAAGATTCCTTTGTATCTATAATATATATTTTTTTATAATATATAGTACTTTAGTCGCGAAATACATATCAATATCATTTTATCTGTATATAATATATAGTTTAGTCACACAAATCGACTCCACGTACGAGCCTTGTTTCCCGCAGTAATTATAGTGATATTTATGAGAAACGACAAGGAATTAAAATATCCGAGAACAAGATACGATATAGCAAATCGACTCCAAGTCTCCAAAGTACGATTTGCAACAAGAATCCTGCATGCGTATATGGGGGCATAAGAAGGAATTAATGCTCAGCATTTATACGAAATTAAGGTGCCGTTAGTACCTTGAAAGGTTGTTAATTCATCTTATTTTATTTTATTTTAATATTAAATATAAACACTATTTAATTCTAAAATTTTAATTTTTTTCATCTACTCATTACAAATTTTTTAAATTTTCAAATAAAACATAAAAAATAATTTAACTTTTTTAAATTTTAAAATAAGAATTATATTAAAAAATTATATTATAACAATATTTTATCTTTATAATTTTTTTTATTCAACTTTTTATTTCTCATTTTTTAAAAATACTCTACCAAACATTGATTTGAATTCAAATCATTTCATTACTATTGATATATTTATCATTTCATCTCATCTTAACATTAAACGAGACGTAAATCAAAGTAAGACACGGATTAATTGGACGTTGATCATGAATATCGAAGTGTTTATTAAATTTTATAATGTATTGATCATTAGTCATATTAATTAGTAGTGCGAAAACCCTCATAATTACTACGGCCAGCTCGATCGATAAAACTACATTAATATGGAGTGGGATTTAAGAAAAGTAGTACCATCTTAGGTCATCCAGTTGAAATCTGGAAATTATATCTTTGACTTTCAGGGTAGGAGGTGCTTGTGATTGGCATTGAAAGAGGGTGAGCATGGATGGGATTACTCTTTCAACTAATTGTATTGTCTTGAAATGCACCACGTTTTTTTATTATTATCATTATTTTTATTTTTTATTTTTATGTACTTTCGAAAGTGGGTATCTTTGCAACAAAGAAAACAAAAACAACTTGCACATAAAATATGCATTAGGTAGTCTTTAAAACTTCCCTATTTTCAACAAAGGCAATATTGTAAAGTGGTTGAACTTTTGCATATATAATATTTGTGGCTACTTCGTTAATATTTTCAAAACTTTCGTTCAGCAACGTCAGAGTATACGAGTATATATGTAAGTTATTTATCATGGAACAGGAGCTGGAAATTTTCAAGACTCCCGAGGACAAAGATTTCTTGGGATTGGATCTAATGGTGAGATTAAGGTTGTGTTTGGCTATTAAGACTATTTTAAACTATTTTATTAATATTCACAAAGAGAGAAAAATTTCAGATAATCGAAAAAAGGGTACCAAAAAACTCATAAGCCAGGTGGGATTCGATCCAATATCAAGTTTTATTCTTTTATCGTATATTGGTGATGTGATCCCATTTAAACCATGTATTACTGCTTTTAAAGGCAGCCTTTGAGATTGTCTAATGTATATTATATATGATCGGTCGGTCTCGGTCATGACCTCCTCCTAAAAAAGAAAAGAAAAGAAAGGAGACTTAACGCCTTCTTTTTGAGTTTGGGGCCGAATGTGAATCATGAGTAAGAATAGGTCATATGTATTGTTTGGGCCCAGAGATAAAGTGACCTTTTGTTTTAGAACCTGTGGGCCTGATTGGTGGATTTTACAATTCACATCCAAATATCCAATAGAGTAGGGCCCAACTGAACCCAGCCTAAACTTTTATAACTTGGTATTGAAAGTACTCGTCACGACTGACACATGGCGATAAGCAGGCAATGTCCAAGTTTCTTTTCCTCGAAGGCAATGACCAAAATCTCTCCCTCCCTAAATTTACGCGTATCTCAAACCCGGTGTATTGGCTGTCCGCGTTGACGTGTCATCTCCCCATATCCACTTCTGACGGCAGTAAGTGCTCGTAACACAAAACCCACACCATTTCAGCCAACGAACATTTGCCACCTCACATCAGGAAGAAACATAATTCACGCCATTACCACGCGAGCCTATATATTATCTGATGGGCACGCCGCGTAGGATATGTGTGGGCTCACACGGTACCACGGACAGGACTCTTTCTTCCATCCGCCATGCACCTTTGCCGAGTATACATATCTTTCGCTGACCAAATTTAAATCTCTCTCTGTCTGTATCTGCTTAGGTATCTCTCTCTGTCTATATCTCTCCCGGAATATATCTGACTGCTCGTGTTTGTGGCCGGTTACGTATCCTCGAAAACTTTTACAGCAAAATCAGAGGATGAAGTGGTCGCCGTGGGTGGCAACTGGGGGGATGAAGAAGTTGCAGGTCAAAGTAAGCCAGTTGAAGCTCCAAGTCTTATGTAAAGAAGAGGTAAAAGATGCAGCTCCTATGAGTGGGGATAAGATTGTGATGATTGAGATCAAATGGAGATCAGGGCCTAAGGCTGGAGTACTAGCTCCATTTTATCGGACGTCGACGTGCCAGAGGAATTATACCGGGCACCGATCGTTAAGGAAATTATGCGAACCGCTTGAATGGGACGACGAGTTCGAGAGTGTCCGCAATTTCGCGATCTCCAAAGACGGTTCTTTTGGTCCGTGGAATCTCGCTTTTAACGTCTTATATGTAAGTTAATTTCTGATCTCTTTCTTTTATTTGTCCTCCATCAGATCTTATTAATTACTGTTAGATATTTGCTTGCAAATCAAGTTGAGATACGTCTGGACTCACATATATATAGGGTTGCAATATTTGGGGTGATATGTAGAGAGACGGCGCAGAATCGAGGACTAAAATGGCGGTTCTAGGGAAGGTTTCATTGAACTTGGCGGAATTAATGACTTCGAAGATGGAGACTCGCATCAAAAGAAAGCTTCCGATTACTTTACAGGACAGTCGTTCCTCCATCGAGGCAACTCTATTGGTAAATGCCGTTTCACTCCCTCCAAAAAACTTACATTAAAGTTGTATTTATAATTTATCCAATAAAATTACAAATAAAAATGCTTACTTTGGTAATTTTCAAGCTATTTATTTTGGTGGACACGTATCCGAGCTGGTTTTGGTTCATGTTTGTTAGGTAAATTAAAGCAGCTGTGTATTTTTTTACTTGGACAGATCATCAATGTAAAGCCAGGCCTTTAAATGCATATTTTAATGGTATCCACACCCGTGGATTAAGGATATTTAATAATGGAAAAGTATGGTTGCAAGTATAATTATGTATTAATCTGTGCATCAATGTGATATGATTGGTTAAAAAGTAAATTTTATTAAGAATAGTGTTAATTTAAATTTTAAGTATGAATAAATCAATATTAATACATAGATTAATGTATGACTGTATTTGTATATAGCAAAACTCTTTAATAATAGATGGTTCATGCTATCATATAACTTTTGAACAACTTCATACGGGATCTGACATTCGTTTCGTTTTTTGTTTACTTATCATTTATCTTATCTCATTTTATTTAATTATTCTAATTTTTTAAAATTTTTTATAAAATAAAATAAAAAAATTTTAATTTTTTTAAATTTTAAAATACAAATATTATTAAAAAACATATTTTAATAATATTTTATTTTATTTTAAATTTTAATTTTAACTCTTTTTCTCTTATTTTTTAATTGAGAAGAGATAAGTTGAGATTATTTTAAATAAAAGATAAAAATTAAATAAAATATTTATTATTTTAAAATTTTAAAATATTAAATTATTTATGATATTTTGTATAAAAATTTAAAAAAAATACGAGATTAGTAGAGACGAATTCACAGTCCAAACGAGCCAACAGAAAACAGACTATTGTCGGACTCTAATTTCGTTGTTTTGTGCAGGTATCACTGAGCTTTGTCGAGGTCAGAGATTCCCATGACTCGCAAAGAATCGGTCCAAACTCAGCTGAGTCGGTCAAAGAAGACTTGTTATTCGCAAAGGTGAAGGACTTGACAAGTAGCTTTCAGAAGAAGCAGAAGCCTAGAGTGAGTTCCAGTGACACGGAAGAGCCAGCCGTGTTTGACTCGGAGGGCTCAAGGGAATTTATCACCACCAGTTACAGTAGCAACGCGGCGTTGACTTCGGAACTCGAGTCGGAATCGTTCCCTAATTCAGAGACCCAGTTAAGCCGGGGCCGGAAAAGGGGGTTTTTCTCGTGGAAGAGAAGGCGGTTGAGCTTTGGACCTGGACAGAGGAAAGGCGAACCGTTGACCCCAAATGCACCGCAGGTATATTATTATTATTATTATTTTTTCCAAAATCAACGATAGTTTGGAGGAGATAAAAGCGTAATTTTCTCATAAAATAATTTTTGAAATATAGTTTTGTAACTTCGTTTATGAATTGTGCACAAAAAGAAGTCTTCTTTGATTTTGTCTTTTTCCATACATATATATGTATGCATTGTAATCTTATGCTCGTCACGGACATGTATACTTGCAGAAAGCAGATGCTGTTTTGAGTAGTTCAGAAATATTAGATTTTGAAGATGACAGTTGCGTAACAAGTAAATGGGAAGTGAAGGAACTGGAGAGCAGAGATGGGCAAACAAAGCTCAAAACCAAAGTATACTTTGCTTCCTTCGACCAAAGGAGTGAACAAGCTTCGGGAGAGAGTGCCTGCGCGGCTCTTGTTACGGTCATAGCCCACTGGCTCCACTCACACCAGGACATGCCCACCACATCCCAATTCGACAGCCTTATCATTGAAGGTTCCTCTGAGTGGCGAAACCTTTGCAACAATGAAACCTACATCAGATCATTCCCCGACAAACATTTCGATCTTGACACAGTCTTAGAAGCTAATCTTAGGCCCCTTTCTGTCGTGCCCGACAAGTCTTTTGTCGGGTTCTTTTGCCCCGAGAAGTTTGAGTTGTTGAAGGAAGCCATGTCGTTCGGTGAAATTTGGAAGAAGATCAATAGCAACGCTGAATTAGATGACGAGCCGAGAGTATACATGGTGAGTTGGAACGATCATTTCTTCGTGTTGAAAGTAGAAGCCGATGCGTATTACATCATTGACTCGTTGGGGGAGAGGCTCTTTGAGGGCTGCAGTCAAGCATACATATTGAAGTTTGACCGTTCAAGCTTGATGTATGAAACGGGAGGGAAAGAAAAGGTTGGCTCTGAGGAAATGGGCGGGGGAGATATCGGTGACCATAAGGGGGAAAGTAATCAAAAGATTATATGCAGAGGCAAAGAGTGTTGTAAAGAGTTTGTTAAGAGATTTCTAGCTGCTATAACACTTCGGGAACTTGAGGAGGAAAAGGAAAAGACTGCAATTTCCAACTACACTCTTCACCAGAGATTGCAGATCGAGTTCCATCTATGCTCTTCTCCATCTTCTTCAGCGACTTCTTCCACTTCCTCACTCTTCTCGAGCGAAAATTTCAAATTGAACTAGTACCAGAATGGCACCAATCTGTTAACACTGTTGGATTAGGTATCTGTTTAAATTCTGAAATAGCAGTGTTTTTTTGGCAGAATTGACTTCCTGATCAAGTCGAAGTATACTAAGGAACTTTCTGTTTTACATTTGATCATTTCAGATGATAATGGCCAAAGGGCTTACTGATTTTTTCTCTTTTTTTTTTTTTATTGATTTTTTTTAGCTCTTGTGGTTGTGGCCTTTAATGAGCACAATGAACATCGTTTGGCAGATTACAAGGATTAGTCAGTACGTAATTATATAAGTAGCTACTTGGTCTAGTTAGAGGGGGAACAAAATGATAAACCAACGACAAGGTGTTACAGTTATGTTTAAGGTTAATTGAAACCTTGTGGATTTCAAGGCCCAGAGCATATTTTGTAGGACAAACATAAAACGCACGAAAATCTCAAAATAAAACATCAAAACATAACAACGAGGAATACTAATTTAAGTAACTTCCCAACTGCATTGACGCTGCATACTCATAAAATGGAGTTTGTGGTCCTATTTTATTTGAGCTACATCTGATTTTAAGCCCAATCGTATGAGACAAAAAAGGAAGTACTGATGTGGGACAATAGTTTGCGCATGGAGTGGAAAGGAGGTTCAAATGCTTTTGGGCTGCGAGGTTTGCGCAAGTTGGAGAGAATTTTGCTATTTTAAGACCTCTTATGGGCTTATTCTAAGGACTCTTCGGAGCATCCCAATTGAAGGAATCTGTAAATAATATAAAGAGACGATGTTTATAGTTATAGAATATATAAAGAGACGATATTTATAGTTATAGAATATATAAGTATGGTATAATTTTAAAAAAATGTATAAATATAAAACCCATATATATACACATATTGTTATGAAAAAATGACAATAATAAAGTAAAGTAAACGAGTAATAATTAAAAATAGATCATACGACACAAATTTACGTAGTTCGACAACGTATCTATATCCACAAAAGCTGCAAAAGATTTAATTATGTTGAGGAATCACAAGATACATTTTGGGGTGATTTCTCATTGTTAAAAAAAAAAAAAAAAAAACATATTTTACAACATAAGCATATTTATAAGACTACACGGCAATGATCCTAATTTCTATATTTTTGCGATATTCGCTCAAGTAAAATGTTGAGTGTGCATCAAGCAAACTTTCTGTCTGGTTTTTACTCGAGCGATTGTCAAGCGAAGTAGACATAAAGTCAAGCCGTCGTAGTAATAAACTAGAATCCACAAACCCAACAAACACACATAGAGAATATATATATATATATATATATATATATATGCAATTAGTGATGGAATGGAGTCCACATTTCTCCATGAATGCTAGTGTTAATGCCTTATTTCGCAGCCATAGCATACCACGATGGCCCAACATCAAAGCCTGCAATAAAGAGAAGAATGGGCTCCAGTGAGGTGCAGGGTCCCTCAAATACCAAAGTCAAATAGAGCTTTTGTAAGTGAATGAAGAAAAATTAAGAAAGTCAAGAAGAAGAAGAGTTCAGACTGTTCCCCCTTAGTGGGACTGGTGTATTCATATCTGTCTTGGGCTCGATAGTTGAGGGAGATCATGGAGTGTCAGATTGTGCTCGAATCAGACCTACCACCAACATCCCTGCCAGGCGGCCATGTGTCAGACCGAGGTTGTGCCATCCTATGGCACCTAAGGCAACACATTGTCACATGTGTAGCCTTTCTAACACGGATTGAATGTGGCAAGATCTCTAATGGTGATATGCTCTTCTGCATTCTATTTAATGCGGTGTGGTTTTGGCCAAGTTTGTCCATTACCGGACATACCTAGCTGTCCGAGCTCTGGACTAGGCATTCATCTAGCCCTTTCTACTCAGACTCTATCAGTCATTTAGATCTTGGATGGCCCCCGTCCATGGTGGGCTCGGCTCTCGGGCCTCTTCAGATGGGTTGGCATGTCATGGGCTCGATACTCAGGCTTCTTGTTCCAAGCCCCTGACACAATCTCTCTCCTGCTTAATGGGCGCAGAGCCTTATTGTGCCTTGCGACCCGATCCTGATAGGCCTGGGCTCTCCCTAGGGAGTAGCACCCTCACAACTAGGATTGAAATTATTGTGAGAAAAAGACTTGTAGATTTTGCTAATAACCGTCCACCCCATACCTCTCGCTTGATCAATCATAGGGATTTAAATCTAACAAAAGGACATGAAGTGGTGGGGCAGCTCACCCCCACACTGACCCCTTCAATTATTGGGCAACTATTTTAGGTGAACCAATGATACTTCGAGGTTCTTGTTTGACTATTGGGATTCTAATCTCTCTCTTATTTCCATATATTTTACTGAAATCAGTATTTATTATCATTATTATTATTATGCAACAATGAAGAAATGGACCACCAAAGTCACGTCGCCTCACGATCCCACAACTAACGATTTTACATCACTAAACTTATTATGGTGTGACCTTCTTGTCTATGGTGTATCCAACTGAGAACCTCACCAATTCTTGTAAAAATCAGTTGTAATGCACTGAAATAACAGGTCCTCCTAATGCGTGAGAGGAGAGAGGGTAGTTGAGGTAGGAAAGAGTCTCTCTCGTTTGGTAACTAGTTTTCTTGGTTTAAAAGAAATGGGTTAACCATGAACTTCTAACCGAGTATAATCCTTGATATTAACAAAGTAATATAAAAAATAACTATATATAAAAATTTTATTTATATATTCGGATGTAATAGCATAATCAAACTTAATTTAAAATTAGAAAGTAGGTAATGTGTGGTGATTACTCCGGTGTGGAGTCAGGTGCGGCTTCGGTAGTTCCAGGCTGTACTTGCATGGCATGGCCCGAAGGTTTTTACTTAGGATTTCTTTTTATGGGAGATTTTTTTTTCAACGCCAAAAAAAATAAATAAATAAAGGAATAGTAGAGAGATAGGTTTTTATTTTTTTAGGATAATAATGCGAAAAGAAAAAAGTGGTGGGTCGACCTGTAGGGGTACCGAAAAATAGCCTTTAATTGAGTGGTGTTGAAACTGCGGACACGATGCCATGGCGAATTAACAGCTTCGGATGGATAGTTATAGCAGTGCGGCTAGACTCCCTCCCTCCACTTTCCCAAAAGGCCAAAAAAGTCAAAAAAGAATATTGATAAACAGTAAACACCACCCAAACCCATGCGACAATAAAGTTTTTTTTTTCCTCTTTTTTAGAATAAAAAATACTGTAAATATAAAAAAAAAATAATCTCACAAACTAACATAGTTTTTTTTCTCCTCTTCTCCTCTTTGTTTTTTTTCTATTCATCTCTCCTCCCAATTTTTTTTCTCCCCCTCCCCCCGTGCCCTATCTCCTACGGCGACCATGAAGACCAATGTTACCTGCCGTGCGCCACAATACTCATGGACATTGCTCTGAGAATAGAAAACACTGATAGTCCACATGGTAGCCATCATCACCCCTACTGCACCCCTGCGTAACTAGACCGAAGAGATAACGCCACTACTGCACCCATGTAGCATCTCGTGGCCAGGTGGTCGAGGATCATCTCTGCCATGGCCAGGTGATCGAGGACCATCTCCGGGGAAACAGATGACACCGATGGCCACAAGGTGGCCGCCTGCGCCCCTCCCCTATCACTCAGTCCATCTCATGTGCAATGAGAGGTGCATGCAGAAAAACTCCATTCATGGCATTCATGACCCCCGCGGGAGGGGGCCATCATGTCTACAATCATAAACCGACTACATGTGGATCACCTGTTGTCAGTGTGGTGGCCGGGAAGGGGAGAAGGGGGAAGTCCAAAGAGGGAGAGAGAGGAAGACAGAGGAGGGTGGGAAAAAAAGATACGTAATATTACATAAGTGTGTAAAATTTCTTTATAAAATCTTTTTACGTCTCTAACAACTTAGCTGATATTTGAGCAAAAGTTGAATTTTAAAATTCAAAAACAAATTAAAAGGGAGATCGATAGAGAGGAGAGAACCTGTGGGGGTGAGAAAGAGAGTTCAAGCTTTTGAGAGAGAGAGAGAGAGAGTGGCGACTGAGGTGGAGAAACAACAATGGGAGAGGGGAAGGTTCTGAAAGTTTCAGGATTTGATTGTCAAATCTATTTTTCATTCACTACAAAATCATACGTGTCGTGTTTATTGAATGGTGTATATCTGCCTTCTCACCCGTCCGGCTCCTAGCTTTACTCTTTAGAGACTGAGGTGTCACTTTCAAGTTTCGACACTAATCCTGGGTTCTCTCTTTTCCCTCAGTGGCGTCTGGACGCCTCATCATCCCATAGACCTTTTTTTTAAAAATAAAAATAAAAAATTAACGGTAACTAAAACTTCATCCGTCCAAAATCACCGTTCTTACAAATTTCACTTTGGCCCCAGATTTGAAACATAAGTACAACTTAACTCCTTATTAAACCAACATATGGATACAAAATAAGGGACAGTTGGATCCTAAAAGAGAAGCCAACTTGCAAAGAAAATGATAATTTCAAATGTAAGTGACCATATTGAAAAAACGAGTCATAAATTGGTCTTTTATATCATACCGACTACACACTCCTAGGACTTTCACTCGAGAGTAAAGGGTGGCATGGAGGACTCAGATCCACAGCACCGACGGAGGAAACGATTGCAACCAGTAGCAGAGAAAAAGTCTGCATGCCGTCCTGATTATAGAGAGAACTCAAACCACTCTTTTCATCTAAAATCTGGATATATGGGTGCACAACAGCCATAATAAATAAATATATGGGTTCTCAGTGGTTTTACACTAGACAGCAGAACAAAGGTCAAGAAATATACATGGAATAGAGCTACCATATGAATAATAAATAAATAAAATAAAAAGCATGCGGTTGAACTAAACACACATGGCATCCAATGCCATCTCCCACAAGATGAGTTACACTAGTAAAGCTCAACATCATGATTATGGATTCTTTATTCCCTGTAACCCCAGGGGGCAAATTTCTCAAAGTGGGGAAAAAGTTATTGATTTTCATTCATAAAGGTTTTGGGGGTGCTCATGAACAAGATGTTCAGTTTAGACTGTTTGGGTATGAATCAAGATACTTACCAAAAAAAATAGAAATACACGTCAGTCAAATATACGATACTAATAATGTGGGAAGTTCAATTTCAATTAATCTTGTTTTTTCTTTTCTTTGGAAACTTCGATCAGCGGTAACTGGACTTTTTTTTAGCATTTTCGCCGATGGTTTTAGTAATCCAAGATTTAGCCATGAAAGCGCATTTGATGCCATAAAATTATTGCCCACACGTTTTTTAGCAAGCACTTCATTGATTCCCTAACTATGTTCATTGGTATCTGTAAAAAAGAAACTTAGCACAGGTCTTTCTTTACAAGGGCTTTGTAGTTATATTTCTTACTTAACACAATTTGATGGGAGAATCAACACAATTTGATGGGAGAATCCCTTCGCCGAGAACAAGGGACAAAGCCGAAATAGACGACCGTGAACTAGTGCAGCCATATTAAGAGAGGCTTGTCCTTCTACATAATGAAATGACCGAGCCAATTGTGTAACCCAAAAAATAAAAAATTCAATGGAGTTAATGTCATGTATTGATCTAAAACAAGGGGAACACATGAACGTAAAAGGGTTAACCTGAGAGGTAGCTCAATTGGTAGATCTTAGATTTGCTCTCCTCTCCAATGGTCATTAGTTCAAGTCTCATCAAGGCCATTAAAAGTTTACCTGGTTGTTAACTTCATGAACCCGTGAAATTAGTCAAAGAGTGCGCAAGCTGGCCCAGACACCAAGGATATAAAAAAAAAAAAAATGAACGTAAAAAGGTCAAGAAAATTCTAATATTACAGAACATAAACAGACCACTATTAGTTTACAAATTCTCGGCATCAAATTCCCCAATATCACTCGTCCTCTCAACGCAGCCCCCGTTTCTCCTCACAATTCTCATTCAAAAGATAGCAGGAATAAGATCATACAATTTGAAAAAAAGAAAAGAAAAGAAAAAGGGTAAAACACTAGAAATGAACGTGGAAATTAACAAAGAAAAGTCAATCATAGATGTGTGGAGAGAAGGCAGAATCAATAAGGAGTGTGGTAATACCCGGCTGGAGCTCCCATTCCATTGATCGGCGGCATGCCATAAGGCATCATGTGCATTGGCCCTGCAGCATTGTATCCGTGCCCGCCGATCTTGGCCAAACTAGCTTGACCTTGCATCCCTTCCTTCGCATATTGCTGCCATAGTTGCTGCTCCTGCACGAGAAACTGCTGTTTCTTCTCCATATCAGCCATTTGCACATATGATGGAGGTGGAATAGTTAAGGATGCGGAAAATGGGTCTTGATTAATTGTTTGAACTGTCCCATCCGGTGCGGGGAGAGCCAAAACAGTAGTAGTATTATTCCCCGCCCCTGGCAATGCCACACTGCTAGCACTCCCTCCACTTAACTGGGCAGTACTCACATGCTGCCTCACCATTCCCTGATCATACATTCCGTTCAACAACAAAGGATCAAGGCCGCCACCCAAGGCTGCTTTCTGCCTCGACAAATTGCTCGCAGTCTCAACCAGTGCCAATTCCCAATCGGCTTTGCCAGATTCCGCAGCCGGATTCTGCCAAGCAGATGTCACTTCCGGCTGTCCATTCGAGGGGAATGCTTCCCACGATCCATTTGCATTATTCGCGGGTGGACCAGCAAACAAAGCCAAGGCTAGCCTATTCCCCTGATCATCTGCAGTAACTGCATCATCCCTCAAATTCACCAAGTCTTCAGTGACTTGCTGCTGAGGCTTAGGCTCTGGCACAGGCTCCGGTGGAGGCGGGGGAGTGTAATCCTCCGGAGCAGGCAATGCCTTTATCTCATTCATACTCTGTACAGGCTCCTCATCCTCTTGAACTACGGCCTCCTGTTTTCTCTCAGGACTCTTGGGTCTCTTGGCCCTATCCCTGACAAACTCGTCCAACGTCTCCAACAGCTTACTCGTAATCCTCTGCACATCCGGATACTCGGACGACCTCGCCACACCTGTGTCCTTACACCAATTGTAGAGCGCAACAAGCTCATCAATCTGCTTGGCCGCGCTCGCATAGGCATCTAAGGTCTTAACACAATCCGGGTACTCCATGTCGAAGAATTTATCGAGGAGCACCGCTAAAACCGCGCAGACATCCGCGTACAACTGGAAGCTTTCTTTCACCAGCGGATACAACGCAATCAAAATCATCCGGTTATTCTTGGCCAGACCCGTGGGTCGGCACGACAAGAACCGGTCCAAGAGCCTCTGCAAATGGCCCATCTTCCCGAAAATCCTCTCGGGCTTCATATCCCTCAGTGGGGTGACCGTCACGGTCACCGAACCCCTCTTCTCAGCTGCTTCGCTCACATCCCCGAATGAACGGGACCGTCTCATCGACATCCCATAATTCCCGTACTCATGAGTACTACTATCGCCCCGGCCTCCGTAATCATATTCATATGGCCTTGAGGGCGGAGGTGACCTAAACTCATCTCTGCCGCCTCCAAATCTCATGTGTCCGCCAACACTACCACTCCCGCCGCTACCTTCACCGCCACTACCACCGCTCTTCCTGTCGAAAAGCATCAATTCAAGGCGCTGGTCCAAATACATGGCGTAGGTTCTCACGAAAGCGGAGTGGTCCCAGGAGTTGGAATGCGCTTCGTCTCTGAAATCGGACATATTCAAGAGCCTGGTACCCCGTCTCGTGGCATATACGATCTCCTCCTGGAACAACGGGTCTCCTTCGTTGAGCAAGCGGTGGACGAGAAAAAGCGACTTGAGGGCCACGATCCAGTCCCGCGTCTTACCTAGACGCTTCGAGACGGCGGACACGCAGGCGTGGACGTAACCGCGGGAGTAGGAAGTGAGGCTGAGGATGGAGCGGATGTACTTCTCGTCAGCTGGATCGTCGTCGTGGCTCGTAGCCTTCACAATCGCCACCTCGAGGTCTGGGGCCATGTTGCTCGCCACCTTCGCGATCCCGATGCTCGTCTGGTCCTTGACGGCCCCAATCGCCTTCCGGATCGTGCTCGGCGCCATAAGCAGTGTACGCTACCCTTTCGTCTGCTTCTTAAATCCCAAAACTAAGCCCTAAAAGAATACATGGAGAAGGAGGTTAGTTAAAATTGAGCTCGTAATTAATGGGCAGTTAATGAAAATGAATTAAGCTCGTGAGTAGTTGACTGTTAATAAAACACAGGTGGAGTTCTCAGCGAAAACCAACAAGAGAAATTGAAAAACGTCAGCAGGCGCGAGAGGACCCTGCGATCTATAGAAAAGAATTCCGGATCCAGTCACTTTCAGGTCCGAACGATCACTGAAGATCACGAGCTCGGCCGATCAGGGCAGGAGAGCGACAGATCTATGGTGTTATGAAAGAGGAGAAGAAGAAGCAGCAGCGCCGAGAAGCTCACCTTGCTTTTCTCGGTCAACTATGCCTCTCTCGGGGTGATTGGTTCGAAGAGTGGGAAGGGAAAGGAGCAAAATTGTGGGGGACGAAAAGATGTTGGATTTAAACAGTGGGTTGGAATCCAGTGACGCGGATGGATATTAACCGTTGGATGAATCTGAGATCTGGGAAAGCAGACGCTTTGGCCGGAAGCGTCGAGAGGTGTGTGAGTGCTGAGCTGTCCGAAAGAAACATGGGGTGTCTGCGTGACGGTGTGGGGAGATTTTAAGGAGGAGAGAGACCCATGGCCCACGGGTCGTCAATACATACAGTATAACATTTGTTGTTTTTTTTTTTTTGTTCTTTTTAAATTATAAAAAATAAACTCGTACGTCATACAGTAATGGAGATATTTTACGCGTTCGGGGGTTGGATGAGAAGGACACGTGGAAGTTGATTAGTAGGGGCTTTGGTAAAGCGTCCAGCTCATGGGCAGTGCGAAGATTTGGGGCGCAATCTTATAAAATAGATTTAAGCCCCGCTTGGTTGCTAACCAAACAAGGCATTAGAGTATATATTTGATGTGTACTGAATGTGGGTGCAATACAAGCAACAAAGGGTGTGTTGATGGGAGGAGAGAGCTGGGGCATGCTGTGTGCATTATTGTCGCCTTAGCTATTTTGGGATCTCATCGCTAATTGGCTTCCGACATCGACTGTGTTTGAATTCCGTTGCTTTTTAACTTTGAATTTGTCCGTCTGCTTCGTTTTTGGATACAACTAATAAAGAAGGAGAAGTAGGTCAATTTTTACCAGAATCCTGTGTTTTTATAGCCTATCAAA
Organism: Carya illinoinensis; assembly: GCF_018687715.1. Lineage (NCBI taxonomy): Eukaryota > Viridiplantae > Streptophyta > Magnoliopsida > Fagales > Juglandaceae > Carya > Carya illinoinensis. The sequence continues at coordinate 42,863,870 of NC_056758.1, forward strand.
TAAGATATCAACAGACAGGATTGTTGATTGGAGGATCAGCTTGCATCATTCTGAAGAGTTTAAAGCCTGATTTGGTTATCATGTTTAATCTGGTCTTATATAATTATTATATTTTTTAAAATTATTATATAAAAAATAATTTAATTTCTTAATTTTTAAAATTAAAATAATATAAAAAAATATAATTTTAATAATATTTAATTTAATTTTTATCTTTCATTTTACCTATATAATTAAGAGGCATGCTACACAGTAACCTCACATCCAACATACTAATATTTTTAAAGTGTAAAATAAAAGAGGGTAAAAGAATAAAATCACATTTTTTAATGAGTTTTGCTACATACAAGCAAAGCCGCGTACTAATCTGCGTACCAATACTGATTACTTTATATTCAAAATTTAAATTAATATTGTTTTCAATAAAATCTACTTTTTGACCATTCATATTAAATTAATATACATATTAAAATACGATTGTAATTGTAACTAGATTTTTTTTTTTAATAATGTAAAAAAATATAGGCTGCTGTCTAAAATTTTACTATAATTAAACGAGACAAGAAGTGACTCACTGGGAGTTTAAGAAGTGACTCGGTAATGTTGTAATTTCTTTTACTTTCTAGCTTGGCCTCGTCTAAAGAGTCGAGAAGGCACTGAGGTTATCGTCATTTATATTCTTAAATTTATAAATATAAAAATTTTATGTCTAATTATTTTTATATATTTTTTTATTTATTTTACTTATATAATTTATTATATATTAAAAATAATTAATGTTGTGACTAATCATATCAATAAAATGAATACAAAATACGCAAAATTAATTATATATAATATTACTCTTATAAATATATCACTTCACTATGCAATGTGCAAGCTGGTTCTTTATGTATAAATTTATAAATTTATATTTAAATGAGTAGTACTATTTCAAAGTCTTTATACTGCATATTATCTATATAATATATTTTGATTTGTAAGATCTAAATTTTAAAATTTATTTTTAAAATTAAATTATATCACGTAGATAATATATGTTAGAAAAATATTTAAATAGAATTATTCTATTTAAATATAAATAACTAATATTACACTATTTAAAATTAATAACTATTATAATTTGTCAATATATAAATGGTTAAAAATGTTTAAAAAATGTCTATTTAAAATAACTGATATTTAAAGCTTTGAATGAATACTTATTATAAATATTACTTAATAAATCCAGAGCATCAGATCGCGTGGCCTAATGGATAAGGCGCTCGCCTCCGGAGCGGGAGATTGTGGGTTCGAGTCCCACCGTGATCGAGTTAGGTGACTTCAAAGTTCAGTAGGCAGTTACTTCCTTTTTTCTTAATAATTTTACCGTTATACGACACGTCGTTGAGTATGGTAATGCACTAAAACCAGTGCAAGGACTGTAATGTTCGTTTGGTTGTGGTTGACAACTATTTGCGTTGAGACCTGTGAATTTTCACAGACCATTCCATATTTCCAAAAAAAAACACACGCTTGCTTGATATCGAATTTATGTATTTCGAGCCTCACATCAACCAGATGGCCTTCATTGATACAACCATCACATTTTGTTAGGAAGTTTTAAAATCATTAATGGAAAACTAGTCCTTTACAGCACCAATAAAGCCACCCAAAATGGGGCCATCTTAGTGGGGAATCATCCCTTCCTTTGTGAGTGTCTGTGTACTTCCACCTGTACAGGTAAATCCTTCTTACTCCATGGCATAAGTAGAACAGTGATGAGATTATCACAAAACCAGATTCACATCCTAATCGTATTCCAACTATTCTTCCTACATGCTTCGCGTCCATTTGGAGGAAGAGCCAGCATCAACTATAAAAAGAAGTTCAGGAACAAATAAGTAACAAGCGTATTGATCAAGGAATGAAAATTGTCTGAATTTGCAGGAAAAGATGTAAAGAACGTTCTTGACAAGCATGGACTGCTGACACTTAACGGTCCATATGTGCCTTGAAATGGGATGCAACAAGTGTCTTTTCGGGCACAGAACAAGTGGTTATCCACGATCGTATTTGTTGCATTCGTCTGGAATGCTTTGATCAAGGCTCTTTTGGATCCGCCAGTTTCCTTCTGAATGTTGAAGTCTCTCTCGCCCTTGGGCCAAATTGCAGCATTTCATGAACTTTTGATGAGCAATCAGAAGAAGATGCAATTAACCATTTGATCATATTGATCAAAACAATGGAAAAGGCTTCAAGCACAGGAAAATATGCCGCTGTCTTCCTAAAACAATAGCTCTTTTGTACTGGAACAATCCATGAGTTGTCGACAGATTTTTCTAACGCTACATACAGCTCAGATAAAATACTTTGAGCAGAAAAAGAAAAAAAAAATTGACGGTCCAAAGAAGTTGTTTGGGCTAAAACTTCCGTAACAGGATAGAGGATTGGAGATTAACAGATGGATATAATTTATTAAAAAATAAAACAGAGAGAGCATCTGACAAATGCTCACATTCGTTTACAGGGAAATCAATTTGGTCAAATTACCAATCTCTAGAGGCACTCCACCTGTCAGGTTGTTTATGCAATTTCAGCCTTGGGTCCACTCAATACATTCTGACTCAGATTCCAGCATCATTGGACAATATTTTAAATCTCAATCACATCAAAGCAACAGGGATTACTAAAAAATTAAGAATCGATTCTTCACAAGTCCATCAGCACTTTCAGGATTCAGCAGAAACAGTTCTTTCAGTATTATACCTGCCTAAAGCATATATATCTTCTGGCATCAAGTGCAATTGGAAACTTTCTTCACCAGACAAGAATATATATAAAAGGTGAAAATGATGATGGAGAACGACAGGTGAGTGATGTGGCAGGAGTTGCCAGTTCAGTCAATCCACACGGGGGATTCGCAATATGGAAACCCCATGATGCATTCAGTGTACAAGGTTCAATGCTAAGACTCACTCCCTTTGCTTCTTAAGTTCCAGTAGTCTATCATCTTGCTGAGAGCAGCCACTGACCAATAAAATTAGCAGTAGTTAGAAATATTGATCGAGAATAAATTAACTGAACTTGTACAAGAATTTCAATTCGAAACAGCTAGAAAACCTTCATCCGGAACAGTCCTTTGTTGAGCAGAGATAAGCTAGCTGAAACTAGCAGATAAAGAAGATAAGAGAATCTACACACCACGCTTCCATTACCGAGCAGCACCAGCGACGCACTCATGCACATGCACAGCCACGGACAAACTCAATAATAAAGGCAAAGGAGAGGGAGCAGAGGACAAGGCCAGCTGAAAATTGCAAGATTATAATGACCCAAGTAAGGAGTTTTACACGTTGGCTCAGTATCAATTCTTACCTCTCTTATACAAAACAAGAAAAACCGAGCCTCGAGATTCAAATATAATTTTATACTACATCTTTGATACGAACTTCGTTGATGACATACAGCCTAGCCTTTGACGGTTTCATTTTCCGCCAATGGCAAACTTCCGGTATTTTAGTATCTTTGATCACGTTGACAATAACACAATGATAATTTTTTGTCCTCCAGGTGGGCCCACTGGAGACATCTAACTGCTACCCTTAACTCTTTTTTTATGGTAAGCATCCATTTCAACGGTAGAGATAAATGATGCAAATCTCCAACGAGCCAATTAAATAGGACTTGACCAAATTAACCATCACATGATTCACGGATAGAAAATCAAATGCTGCAACAACCCATTTGATCAATCCCAGTATTCAAACCAGTTGAGTTTTCAATTGCCTGAGGTTTGAACGGAGAACTTATAGCTGAGTCAAATTATCCCGTAGGACCAGGTCAACTGTCGCCTGACGAAGAAAATGTTAATAATCTCATAATCTCTGGTAGTAGCTTACATTAACCTATCGGGTGGGGAGAAAGGATTGGAATTTGGGTCCTCTGATGGCTGAAAGAAAAGGATGTCACAGAAACATCCAAGCAAATGATGCAAAATTAGAGATATGGATAACATTTTTCTTTTCTTAATATATGCCTTCTTCAAGATTTCTGATTTGGACCGAATCTAAGAAATTTCACATATGAATGTCATGCTTTCACAAAAGACAAAAACAGTTTTCTACTTTTGAGTTTGAAACACTCAAGTGAGAACAAATCACGGTCGCTGTTTCCTTTGCAAAAACAAGATAATAGGTGAGGCCGAGAGAATCCAATTTGAAAGACTATTATTGCAAGAGTATGTAGCAATTGCGATCGGAGTAGGCATCGTTATGCCATCAAATTCCATTTGAACTTCATAGCCTCGGCAGAAAGGACACATTTTCAAGATTCTAAGATGCATTTCATCAAGCAAGTTGTGTACTTGCGTTCGCTTTAACACTGGAAGACAAATGACCGTCACAGAAAGCCTAAGATCCTGAGGAGTGAACAGGTTCTCCGTTAGCACGAAGAACACAAGCACGAACAACGAAGTTGCAGAGCGAGGTTTGGCGCAGGTGTCTGGTGTTGCCAGCGGAGAAGCATGCAGGGGGCTAGTTTAGGGAGTTAAAAAGGATGTTTTGGTAAAAAGAAATGAATACTTCAGGGGCAAAAGAGTTAAAAAAAAATTTGGACCATTTCTCGATTTGTGCGTGTCATCCTTGCGCAGGGGCCATGCTAATCTTCTCTGTATCGTTCCAATTTTATCGGATGTCCCCGAAGGGACGCTAGGTTATTGTGGCGTGCTTGAATATAAAGGTAACTTATCATTTGAATCCGAACAATGTGGGATAACAGTAATTGGAGGGATGCTACTACAGGCCCAAGCCCAGACTCTATGCACCAGCCCTAAGCTTGTGCTTGGGCCTATAGTTCAGATAACTGCTCTAGTGCTATTGTAAAAATATGAAATGGGCTTGGACCCACTTAAGTCAGGTGGACAGTTGGGAATTCGAAGAAATGAAAATAGTTCACCCAAGTTGCAAGCACGATCCCGATTCCCATTCACCATAACCAAGTATCAATGTATCATATCCAACTTTTAGTGTGAAATTAAATCCGGATTAATAACTCAACAACACATCCCAAATTCATCTTTTGATTATTATGTAAAATTAGATAACATTGTCTTACAATCCAAATTAATTGCTCAAAATATAGAGGATTTAGATATATCCTTATGGCTAATTATTAGATCATCTTGAAGTGAAAATAATTTTTTTTATTTTTTATTTTATTTTATTCTTATTAAACTAATTAAATTATTCTATTTATCATCCACATACTACATATTTATTATAAAAAAAATGAAAAAAAAATTAAAATAAATATAGTGTGAAGATGACAAGAAGATTTTTTCATATATATATATATATGAGGCGGTGCTTTCACCTTATCAAGTGATTTCATATTATTAAAATAGCTTAATTAATTATTATTTTCTAACGATATGACAACACATAAAAAGATAAAAGAGTACTGAAAATATCACATGTCCACGTTTTGAGAATTTCTTATAAATTAATCCATTTTCCCAACACGAGTCTTGTAAAATATTGAAGTACCTTTTTTTTCCTTAACAAAGTGGGAGGTGGGAGCAACCAATAGAAAAGATCTCAAGGCCCAAATAACAAATCCTATCATCCTGACTAAAAGACAACAGCAGGAGAGAGAGGAAGAAAAAAGAACGGGGATAAAGGTCAGGAAAGAAACGTGTAGGAGAAAAAAATAGAGATATGATGTAAATGAGAGAAGATGTGATATAAAGTAAAGGAAGAATAGAGGATAAAGGGAACTTCCACATGATTTTTAAAGGAGACTAATTTCGATTTCAATAGCTTTAGCTTCTTCAATCTAAGGAGAGGGATTCCAGCAATGGAATCTCCACAAGAAAATAGAGCTTAGATCTCCATCATCTAGCAAAGATGAGAGACAACAAAAAACTATAAAATAATCATATTATAGTAAATTCTTCACTCTCCAAACTCCATGGATGTAGGTATTACACCGAACTACATAAATCTGTGTATCTCCTGTCTCTTTATTTTTCCTGTATTTAACATACTGTACATCGCCATGGATGAATACATGGACACCACACAACTAGACTGGACTACCTTCGAAGGCTCCATACAACACTGATCGAGGTCCGAATACTCTTAGTTGGTCAAAAATGACTCTTTATCTCATTCTTACCTGCTATACCATTTTTAGGTGTTAAAAGTTTTAATTAATAGATCACGCGAAGCCACGAGCCTTAACAAATTTGTTTTCTAATGTAATTAAGCCTCACTAGCTAATTATTTGAAATAGAGAAATACATCATTCTACTTAATTTCTATGTTTTTAAGATAATATAATTGATCAAATATTGAAACTCAACGTACAACACAATCGAAAACACACTCAGTATATCACATAGTTTTTTCTTGTGGTTTCTCGAAATACAAATAACTGGTAATTAAACAAGGCAATTGTGCTAGATTTCCTCTTCGCTTTTCTTTCCTTTCTGTTGGATAGCCTAAGCTCTACTGCACAATGCTATACTAAGTTCAAATTTTTTTTTTCCCCAATCACTTATCACAGACCATACGCTTAATTTGCTAAACCACTGCATAAGAAAAGTCGTATAATATATATATATATATATAGAGAGAGAGAGAGCAACGTTAACATAATCCAGCTCATGATCGATCAACCGTCGACATTCCTCAGAATCTCCAAACGCTGCACGGATTCGGTGAAAGTTCTGCAAAATCATCGTTTTTTTCACATGATCTCATACATATCATGAATCCATCTGGAAATTATTTGAATTAAAAAAAAAATAAGAAAACACTAAAATCATGTGAACTTGCATGTCTCTATTTTCTAAAACATTTTAAATAATTTATTTTCAAAAGAATTAATGATATTTGGAAAAAAAAAAAACTAGATTTGTAAATGATCAGTGCGGAGGATGTCACATATATATCATGAAGATTCAATTTACAATAATAAAAATTTAAAATTAAATTTCAGTTTAAATTAAATTATATTGCCATGATATAAAAATATATATATATACGTACTGCCAAGGAACATCTCCGGCAAGCAGCCAATCACCGTCCTTGTCCTGATACGTGAGTGCATAGCTTGCACAATCATTATCAATATTTTGGCGGCCTGCACATGAGATTCATGAGCATATAATTAGACCCAAATAATCAAAACCCGATAATCCTACTTGAATTTCTCTTGATTTTTATATATTTGTAAACGCCCATCGACTTACCATTAGGAAACATGGTGATCAAGCTGTTTGTGAGAGCCTGATAAGAGTCGTAGAGCCTTAGATCAATCTTTCTGGCAATTGCTACCCCCTTCATCTTGACCTTGACATACAAAGAGTTTGATGATCCAGTACCAGTACTACTCCTCTGATGATGAGCCGACGTTCGATCTGCATTGTTAATCTGCCCACTCTGATCATGATCATGATGCTGGTGGAGCTGCTTCACCCTCCATGATTTAATGGGTGGCCACCCCACTACATGGTTTTCTTCCTCTTCTTTCCTATGTATATCACATTTGAAAACTAATGATCAAATATTAATGTATGAGTAATGCTAGATATATGATATGCACGGGCCTTTTCAGGTTTGATCAGTACTAATCATCTTAAACCATCTAATTAATATATACTGAAAAATTAATCAATTGGGACAGATGGATTTGAAACATGATATATTGCTTGTAATTAATTTAACGAAATAGAAGCGGGCCTTTAGTTATTTTTAATTGGGTGCCAATTATAAGTAGTTTTGTTCTAGACAAATTAATTCGAATATATATATATATATATATATATTGAACGTTTCTTTTTTCTTCAAAAGATTTTTCCATTTTGTCAAAGGTTTGTGACCTGGTTGGTATAACCCCCAGTCTCTAAAATTGAGGTATGGAGTTTGGTCCCCTCCCCTAAATGTATTAAAAATAAAAAAAAAAAGATTTCTCCCTTTTGGCATGGGTAAGCATTACAAAACTTTTCCTTCAATACTTTACCATTAATCTTAATTATTGACATTTGTTTGGCTGAAATAAACCAATATATTCATCAAGTCCGGTTAATTTGTGATTAAATTAATCTTGTTAACGGGAGTGAGATACAATTTTGACCATGAAGGATGCCTGGAACCTTAAGGGCTCGTTTGGATTTAGAGATTTGATGATTTTAAATAAAAATTAAAATAAAATATTATTATTGTTTTGAAATTTAAAAAAATTGAATTGTTTATTATATTTTGTGTAAAATTTTAAGAAAATTATAATGATGAGATGAGATGAAAACACTCTCTAAATCCAAACGAGTCCTAAAAATGTTCTTGCCCAAAAAAACCCAAAAAAAAAAAACAGCACTCATAACTCAGATCGGAAAATGTATATATAATTAATAAAGACAATGTTTTGAGTGGATAATTTTTTCCTGGTTCCATGTTTCATATATTAAGGAAAATTGGAATGAGAATAGGCCACCAAAATATTGATAGTTGGGAACGTCGAACTACACTATGTTATATTGACAATAATGTATATAACAAATTAAAACACATATAATTAACTGCGGAAAATCACGGCGGAACCACTTGGAGATCATCGGGCCGGGGCCACCCAACATCTCTTATCGATCCCTGAAGAATAATATATAATATTCTTGAAACTAAATGATTCGATCTTATAATATAACAATATTAAGATTTTATAAGTGGAATTAGCATTCTTTAATATTGAAAAAGCATATATATATATATATATATATATGCATGATATATGTCTTATATATGTTCCTATATACACTAATGCATCAAAAGAAAATTGATTGCATCATTTGCATGTATATATTGATCATGCATGGATAAATGAATTAGCGCGCGTACAGATCACACAAATATATGAAAATGTTATTTCAAGAGGTAATATTTATGGCTCACGGCCTTTGAGGACACACACATTTATATATAATAACTAATAAGCTAGAAAGATTTCAATATTTTAAAAATAATAATAAAATTCAGCTAAAACTAAAGATTATTCGCGGCAACATATAAGGGAAAATTCCAATAAAATCAACATATAAAAAATTAATTTACTTGTCGAG